>NC_092007.1:12585459-12809701 GCF_044704955.1 Pristiophorus japonicus | reverse complement strand
GTGTATGTCTGACGGGGGGAGTGTGTGTGTGTCGGGGGGGGAGTGTGTGTGTGTTCGGCGGGAGTGTGTGTGTGGGGGGGGAAGTGTGTGTGTATGTGTGTGTGTGAGGGGAGAGTGTGTGTGTGCGGGGGGGAGAGTGTTTGTGTGTGGTGGGGAGAGTGTGAGTGCGTGTGTGTGGGCGGGAGTGTGAGTGTGTGGGGGGTAAGTGTGTTGTGTGTGTGGGGGTGTGGAGTGTGTGTGTGTGTGTGGGTGGAGTGTGTGTGTGTGGGGGGGGAGTGTGTATGTGTGTGTGTGTGGGCGGGAGTATGATTGTGTGGAGGGGGGAGTGTGCGTGTGTGTGGGGTGTGTGTGTGTGGGGGGGGAGTGTGTGTGTGTGTGGGGGGGAGTGTGTGTGCATATGGTGGGGAGTGTGTGTGTGTGTGGGCGGGAGTGTGTGTGTGTATCGGGGGTGCGGTTGTGTGTGGGGAGGGAGTGGGTTTGTGTGGGGTGGGAGTGCGTGTGTGTATTGTGTGGGGGGAGTGTGTGTGTGGAGGGGAGTGTGTGTGTGTGTGTGCGTGGGGGGGGAATGTGTGTGTGTGTGTGGGTGTGTGTATGTGTGTGTGGGGGGGGAGAGTGTTTGTGTGTGTGGGGGTGTGTTTGTGTGTGTAGTGGAGGAGTGTGTGTGTGTGGAGGGAGTGTGTGTACGTGTGTGTGGGGGGGAGAGTGTTTGTGTATGTGGGGGTGTGTTTGTGTGTGTAGTGGAGGAGTGTGTGTGTGGGTTGAGAGCTTGTGTGTGTGGGGAGAGTGTGAGTGCGTGTGTGTGGGCGCGAGCATGAGTGTGTGGGGGTTAAGTGTGTGTGTGTGTGGGGGGGTGGAGTGTGTGTGTGTGTGTGTGTGTGGGAGGGGCGATGAGTGTGCATGTGTTTGGGGTGTGTGTGTGTGTGGGGGGCGGTTGTATGTGTGTGGGCGGAGGGTGTGTGTGTGTGCGTGGGGGGGGGTGGAGTGTGTGTGTGTGTGGGGGGGACGGTGAGTGTGTGCGGGGGGAGGTGTGTGGGGGGGGGGGGGGTTGTGTGTGTTTTGGGGGGAGTGTGTGAGTGTGGGGGGGCCGTGAGTGTGTGTGTGGGGGCGAAAGGTGTGTGTGTGTGTGGGGGGGAGAGGGTGAGTGTGTGTGTGTGGGGGATTGTTTGTGTGTGGGGGGGGAGTGTATGTGTATGTGGGGGGTGAGTGTGTGTGTGTGTGTGGGGGGGTAGTGTGTGTGTGTGTGTGTGTGTGTGTGTGTGTCGGGGGTGCGGTTGTGTGTTGGGGCGGGAGTGGGTTTGGGTGGGGTGGGAGTGCGTGTGTGTATGTGTGTGGGGGGAGAGTGTGTGTGTGGAGAGTGTGTGGATGTGTGTGTGTGCGAGGGGGGAATAGTGTGTGTGTGGGGGTGTGTGTGTATGTGTGTGTGGGGGAGAGTGTGTGTATGTCTGACGGGGGGGAGTGTGTGTGTGTCGGGGGGGGAGTGTGTGTGGTGTTCGGCGGGAGTGTGTGTGTGGGGGTGCATGTGTGTGTGTATGTGTGTGTGTGAGGGGAGAGTGTGTGTGTATGTGGGGGGGATTGAGTGTGTGTGTGGGAGTGTGTGTGTGCGGGGGGGAGAGTGTGTGTGTGTGTGGGGGGTGTGGGGAGTGTGTGTGTGTGTGGGAGGGTGGGAGTATATGTGTGTGTGTGTGGGGGGGAGAGTGTGTGTGTGTGGTGGGGCGAGTGTGAGTGCGTGTGTGTGGGCGGGAGTGTGAGTGTGTGGGGGGTAAGTGTGTGTGTGTGTGGGGGGGTGGAGTGTGTGTGTGTGTGTGTGTGGGTGGGGTGGTGAGTGTGTGTGTGTGTGGGGTGTGTGTGTGTGTGGGGGGGGCGGTTGTGTGTGTGTGGGCGGAGGGTATGTGTATGTACGTGGGGGGGTGGAGTGTGTGTGTGTGAAGGGGGGGCGGTGAGTGTGTGTGTGTGTGGGGGGTGTGTGTGTTTTGGGGGGAGTGTGTGTGTGTGTGGGGGGGAAGTGTGTGTGTCTGGGGGGGGAGTGTGTGTGTGTGTGTGGGGGGGAGAGTGTGTGTGTGGGGGGGAATTGTGTGTGTGTGGGGGGGAGTGTATGTGTATGTGGGGGGTGAGTGTGTTGTGTGTGTGTGGGGGGGACAGTGTGTGTGTGTGTGTGTGTTTGTGTGTGTGTGTGTGTGTGTGTGGGAGAGTGTGGGTTTGAGGAGGTGGTGTGTGTATGTGTGTGTGTGCGGGGGAGGTCTGTGTGGGGAAGAGTGTGTGTCTGTGTGTGGGGTGTGGTGTGTGTGTGTGTGTGGTGGGAGTGTGTGTGTTTGCGTGGGGGGGGTTGGGTGAGTGAGTGTGGGGTGGGAGTGTGTGTGTGTGTGGGGAGGAGTGTGTGTCTGTGTGTAGGGGGGTAGTGTGAGTGTGTGTGTGGGGGGGGTGGGGAGTGTGTGTGTGTGGGGGTGGAGTGTGTATGTGTGTGGGGGGGAGTGTGTGTGTGTGTGGAGGGAGTGTGTGTATGTGTGTGTGGGGGGGGGAGAGTGTGAGTGCGTGTGTGTGGGCGGGAGCATGAGTGTGTGGGGGGTTAAGTGTGTGTGTGTGTGGGGGGATTGTGTGTGTGTGGGGGGGGAGTGTATGTGTATCTGGGGGGTGAGTGTGTTGTGTGTGTGTGGGGGGGAGTGTGTGTGCGTGTGTGTGTGTGTGTGTGTGTGTGTGTGTGTGTGTGTGTGTGTGTGTGTCGGGGGTGCGGTTGTGTGTGGGGCGGGAGTGGGTTTGTGTGGGGTGGGAGTGCGTGTGTGTATGTGTGTGGGGGGAGTGTGTGTGTGTGGAGGGAGTGTGTGTGTGTGTGCGTGGGGGGGAATGTGTGTGTGTGTGGGGGTGTGTGTATGTGTGTGTGGGGGGAGAGTGTTTGTGTGTGTGTGAGGGAGAGTGTGTGTATGTCTGACGGGGGGAGTGTGTGTTTGTCGGGGGGGGAGTGTGTGTGTGTTCGGGGGGAGTGTGTTTGTGGGGGAATGTGTGTGTGTATGTGTGTGTGTGAGGGGAGTGTGTGTGTGTAGGTGGGGGGGGAGTGTGTGTGTGGGGGAGGGGTGTGGGGAGTGTGTGTGTGTGGGGAGGGTGGAGTATATGTGTGTGTGTGTGTGGGGGGGAGAGTGTGTGGTGGGGAGAGTGTGAGTGCGCGTGTGTGGGCGGGAGTGTGAGTGTGTGGGGGGTAAGTGTGTGTGTGTGTGGGGGGGTGGAGTGTGTGTGTGTGTGTGTGGGTGGGGTGGTGAGTGTGCGTGTGTGTGGGGTGTGTGTGTGTGTGGGGGGGCAGTTGTGTGTGTGTGGGCGGAGGGTGTGTGTATGTACGGGGGGGGTGGAGTGTGTGTGTGTGTGGGGGGGGCGGTGAGTGTGCGTGTGTGTGGGGTGTGTGTGTGTGTGGGGGGTTGTGTGTGTTTTGGGGGGTGTGTGTGTGTGTGTGGGGGGGAAGTGTGTGTCTGGGGGGGGAAGTGTGTGTGTGTGTGTGGGGGGGGGGATTGTGTGTGTGTGGGGGGGAGTGTATTGTGTATGTGGGGGGTGAGTGTGTTGTGTGTGTGGGGGGGGAGTGTGTGTGTGTGTGTGTGTGTGTGTGTGTGGGGAGAGTGTGGGTTTGAGGAGGTGGTGTGTGTGTGTGTGTGTGTGTGGCGGGGGAGCTCTGTGTGGGGAAGAGTGTGTGTCTGTGTGTGGGGTGTGGTGTGTGTGTGTGTGGTGGGAGTGTGTGTGTTTGCGTGGGGGGGGGTGGGGTGTGTGAGTGTGGGGTGGGAGTGTGTGTGTGTGTGGGGAGGAGTGTGTGTCTGTGTGTAGGGGGGTAGTGTGAGTGTGTGTGTGGGGGGGTGGGGAGTGTGTGTGTGTGGGGGGTAGAGTGTGTGTGTGTGTGGGGGGAGTGTGTATGTGTGTGTGTGTGGGGGGGAGAGTGTGTGTATGGGAGGGGGAGTGTGAGTGTGTGTGTGTGGGCGCGAGTGTGATTGTGTGGAGGGGGAAGTGTGCGTGTGTGGGGTGTGTGTGTGGGGGGGGGGAGTGTGTGTGCATATGGTGGGGAGTGTGTGTGTGTGTGGGCGGGAGTGTGTGTGTGTATCGGGGGTGCGGTTGTGTGTGGGGAGGGAGTGGGTTTGTGTGGGGTGGGAGTGCGTGTGTGTATGTGTGTGGGGGGAGTGTGTGCGTGTGGAGGGAGTGTGTGTGTTTGTGTGTGTAGTGGAGGAGTGTGTGTTTGTGTTGAGAGTGTGTGTGTGTGGGGAGAGTGTGTGTGTGTGTGTGTGTCGGTGGGGCGGTGAGTGTGCATGTGTTTGGGGTGTGTCTGTGTGGGGGGGTGGTTGTGTGTGTGTGGCCGGAGGGTGAGGTGTGTGTGCCTGGGGGGGGCGGTGGAGGTGTGTGTGTGTGGGGGGGGGGGCGGTGAGTGTGCGTGTGTGTGGTGGGTGTGTGTGTGTGGGGGGGTTGTGTGTGTTTTGGGGGGAGTGTGTGTGTGTGTGTGGGGGAAGTGTGTGTGTGGGGGGGAAGTGTGTGTGTGTGTGTGGGGGGGGGGGAGAGTGTGTGTGTGTGGGGGGATTGTGTGTGTGTGGGGGGGAGTGTATATGTATGTGGGGTGTGAGTGTGTTGTGTGTGTGTGGGGGGGAGTGCCTGTGTGTGTGTGTGTGTTTCTGGGGTGCGGTTTTGTGTGGGGAGGGAGTGGGTTTGTGTGGGGTGGGAGTGCGTGTGTGTATGTGTGTGGGGGGAGTGTGTGTGTGTGGAGGGAGTGTGTGTGTGTGTGCGTGGGGGCAAATGTGTGTGTGTGCGGGGGTGTGTGTATGTGTGTGTTGGGGGGGAGAGTATTTTTGTGTGTGGGGGTGTGTTTGTGTGTGTAGTGGAGGAGTGTGCGTGTGGGTTGAGAGTGTGTGTGTGTGGGGGAGTGTGTGTGTGTGTGGTGGGCTAGTGTGTGTGTGTGTGTGTAGGGGAGGAGTGTGTGTGTGTGTGGCGGAGGGGAGTGTGTGTGTGTCGGGGGTGTGTGTGTGTGGGGGGGAGTGTGTGTGTATGTGTGTGTGGGGGGAGTGTGTGTGTGTGGGGGGTGAGTGTGTGTGTGTGTGTGGGGGGGTGAGTGTGTGTGTGTGGGCGAGTGTGTGTGTGTGTGTCGAGGGTGTGTGTGTGTGTGTGTCGGGGGAAGTGTGTGTGTTTTCGGTGTGTGTGTGTGTGTGGGGGGGAGTGTGTGTGTGTATGTGTGTGTGTGAGGGGAGAGTGTGTATCTGTGGGGTGGAGTGTGTATGGGTGTGTGTGGGGGGGGATTGTGTGTGTGTGGGGGGAGTGTGTGTGTGCGGGGGGAGTGTGAGTTTGTGTGGGTGTGGGGGGGGGAGAGTGTGTGTGCGTGTGTGTGGGCGGGAGCGTGAGTGTGTGGGGGGGTAAGTGTGTGTGTGTGTGGGGGGGTGGAGTGTGTGTGTGTGTGAGTGGGGCGGTGAGTGTGCGTGTGTGTGGGGTGTATTTGTGTGTGGGGGCGGTTGTGTTTGTGTGGGCAGAGGGTGTGTGTATGTGTGTGGGGGGGGTGGAGTATGTGTATTTGTGTGGGGGGCGGCGGTGAGTGTGCGTGTGTGTGGGGTGTGTGTGTGTGGGGGGGGGTATTGTGTGTGTGTGGGGGCGAGTGTGTGTGTGTGTGGGTAAAGTGTGTGTGTGTGGGGGGGGGAGTGTGTGTGTGTGGGGGGAGAGTGTGTGTGTGGGGGGATTGTGTGTGTGTGGGGGGGAGTGTATGTGTCTGTGGGGGATAGTGTGTGTGTGTGTGTGGGGGGAGTGTGTGTGTGTGTGTGGGGAGAGTGTGGGTTTGAGGAGGTGGTGTGTGTGTGTGTTTTTGGCGGGGGAGGTGTGTGTGGGGAGGAGTGTGTGTCTGTGTGTGGGGGGTGGAGTGTGTGTGTGTGTGGGGGGAGTGTGTGTGCGCGTGGTGGGGGGTGGGGTCTGTGTGTGTGCGGGTGGGAGTGTGTGTGTGTGTGTGTGGGGAGGAGTGTGTGTCTGTGTGTAGGGGGGTAGAGTGAGTGTGTGTGTGGTGGTGTGGGGAGTGTGTGTGTGTGGGGGGGTGTGTGTGTGTGGGGGGGAGTGTGTATGTGTGTGTGTGTGTGGGGGGGAGAGTGTGTGTATGTGAGGGGGAGTGTGAGTGTGTGTGTGTGTGGGCGGGAGTGTGATTGTGAGGAGGGGGAGTGTCCGTGTGTGTGGGGTGTGTGTGGGGGGGGAGTGTGTGTGTGTGGGGGGGGGAGTGTGTGTGTGTGTCGGGGGGCGGTTGTGTGTGGGGAGGAAGTGGGTTTGTGTGGGGTGGGAGTGCGTGTGTGTGTGTGTGTAGGGGGAGTGTGTGTGTGTGGGGGGAGTGTGTGTGGATGTGTGCGTGGGGGGGAATGTGTGTGTGTGTGTGTGTGTGTGTGTGTGTGTGTGTGGCGTGGGGGAGTGTGTTTATGTGTGTGGGGGTGTGTTTGTGTGTGTAGTGGAGGAGTGTGTTGTGGGTTGAGAGTGTGTGTGCGTGGGGGACTGTGTGTGTGTTTGTGGTGGGCTTGTGTGTGTGTGTGTGTGTGTGTGTGTAGGGGAGGAGTGTGTGTGTATTTGGGGGGGAGTGTGTGTGTGTGGGCGAGAGTCTGTGTGTGTGTCGGGGTGTGAGTGTGTGTGTGTGTCGGGTAGTTTGTGTGTTGGGAGGGGAGTGTGTGTGTGTGTGTGAGGGGAGGAGTGTGTGTGTGTGTGGGGGGAGTGTGTGTGTGTTGGGGGTGTGTGTGTATGTGTGTGTGGGTTGAGTGTGTGTGTGTGGGGGATGAGTGTGTGTGTGTGTGAGGGGGGAGTGTGTGTGTGTGCGGGAGAATGTGTGTGTGTCGGAGGGGGAGTGTGTGTGTGTCGGGGGGGTGTGTGTGTGTGTTTGGGGGAGTGTGTGTGTGTGGGGCGAGTGTGTGTGTGTATGTGTGTGTGTGAGGGCAGAGTGTGTGCATGTGTGGGGGGAAGTGTGTATGTGTGTGTGTGGGGGGGATTCTGTGTGTGTGTGGGGGGAGTGTGTGTGTGCGGGGGGGAGTGTGTGTGTGTGGGGGGGGTGGGGAGTGTGTGTGTGTGGGGAGGGTGGAGTATGTGTGTGTGTGGGTGTGTGTGTGTGTGTGTGCGTGGTGGGGAGAGTGTGAGTGCGTGTGTGTGGGCGGGAGCGTGAGTGTGTGGGGGGGGGGGAAGTGTGTGTGTGTGTGGGCGGGGAGCGTGTGTGTGTGTGGGGTGGGGTGCGGTGAGTGTGCGTGTGTGTGGGGGGTGTGTGTGTGGGGGGTGTTGTGTGTGTGGGGGGGAGTGTGTGTGTGTGGGGGGGAGTGTGTGTGTGTGGGGGCGGAGTGTGTGTGTGTGTGTGGGGGGGAGTGTTTGTGTGTCGGGGTGTGGGGTTGTGTGTATGTTGGAGGGGGAGTGTGTGTGTGTGTGGGGGGAGGAGTGTGTGTCTGTGTGTAGGGGGGTAGTGTGAGTTTGTGTGTGGGGGTGTGGGGAGTGTGTGTGTGGGGGGGAGAGTGTGTGTATGTGAGGGGGAGTGTGAGTGTGTGTGTGTGGGCGGGAGTGTGATTGTGTGGAGGGGGGAGTGTGCGTGTGTGTGGGGTGTGTGTGTGTGGGGGGGGAGTGTGTGTGTGTGTGTGGGGGGGAGTGTGTGTGCATATGGGGGGAGTGTGTGTATGTGTGGGGGGGAGTGTGTGTGTGTGTCGGGGGGGCGGTTGTGTGTGGAGAGGGAGTGGGTTTGTGTGGGGTGGGAGTGCATGTGTGTGTGTGTGGGGGCAGTGTGTGTGTGGGGGGGAGTGTGTTTGTGTGTGTACGTGGGGGGGAATGTGTGTGTGTGGGGGTGTGTGTGTGTGTGTGTGGGGGGGGGGAGTATGTTTGTGTGTGTGGGGGTGTGTTTGTGTGTGTAGTGGAGGAGTGTGTGCGTGGGTTGAGAGTGTGTGTGTGGGTGAGTGTGTGTGTGTGTGTGGTGGGTTAGTGTGTGTGTGTGTGTGTGTAGGGGAGGAGTGTTTGTGTGTGTGTGGGGGGGAGTGTGTGTGTGTGGGGGAGAGTAAGTGTGTGTCGCGGGGGGGGAATGTGTGTGTGTGTCGTGGGCGTGTGTGTGTGTGGGGGAGTGTGTGTGTGGGGGAGAGTGGCTGTCTGTGTCGAGTGGAGTGACTGTGTGTGTCGGGGGGGTGTGTGTGTGGGGGGGGAGTTTGTCTGTAGGGTGGAGTGTGTGTCTGAGGGGAGAGTGTGTGTGTGTCTGTCGGGGGGGAGTGTGTGTGTGTCGGGGGGGAAGTGTGTGTGTGTTTGGGGGAGTGTGCGTGTGTGGGGCGAGTGTGTGTGTGTATGTGTGTGTGTGAGGGGAGAGTGTGCGTCTGTGTGGGGGGAAGTGTGTATGTGTGTGTGTGGGGGGGATTGTGTGTGTGTGTGGGGGGAGTGTCTGTGAGCGGGGGGGAGTGTGTGTGTGTGTGGGGGCGGTGAGTGTGTGTGTGTGGTGGGGAGAGTGTGAGTGCGTGTGTGTGGGCGGGAGCGTGAGTGTGTGGGGGGGGAAGTGTGTGTGTGTGTGGGGGGTGGAGTGTGTGTGTGTGTGGGTGGGGCGGTGAGTGTGCGTGTGGGTGGGGTGTGTGTGTGTGTGGGGGGGCGGTTGTGTGTGTGTGGGGAGTGTGTGTGTGTGTGGGGTGGGGTGCGGTGAGTGTACGTGTGTGTGGGGGGTGTGTGTGTGTGGGGGGGGTTGTGTGTGTGGGCGGGAGTGTGTGTGTGTGGGGGGGGGAGTGTGTGTGTGTGGGGGCGGAGTGTGTGTGTGTGTGTGTGGGGGGGGAGTGTTTGTGTGTCGGGGTGTGGGGTTGTGTGTATGTTGGAGGGGGAGTGTGTGTGTGGGGGGGGGTGAGTGTGTGTGTGGGAGGGAGTGTGTGTGTGTGGGGGGGGAGTGTGTGTGTGGGGTGGGGAGTGTGTGTTTGTGGTGGGGGGGTTGTGTGTGTGTGGGGGGAGTGTGTGTATGTTGGAGGGGGAGTGTGTGTGTGTGGGATGGGAGTGTATGTGGGAAACACACACACAAAACTGCTCATGGTCCGGTGGAAATTGAGAGATTCCACTACTTGCACTGGTCTGTGAAGATTCTTCAAAGTGAGATATTTTCTGACTGCACACGAACGCAAGTGGGCATGCTTTAAAAGTTTATTTTGTATCAAACACATTTAATTTACCAAGAAACTCTTCGTGTGCACAGATCTTACCATTCAATGTTCTTGTGTCTTAATCTGACGTAACAGATAAAAATCCAACCTATCGAGTTTATTTGTTCAATGTCTGCACTAATGATAATGGCGATTTCATCTAATTTGCTCCCTGGGTAATTGACGCGTGGATAAATATCGGTTCTATTCCATTGCCTCAGCCGTGCTTCAGTCAGTGTCTTTCAGCTCCGAAAGAAACGCTCCATTCTCACAGGAGATGGGGCGACCAGCAATTCTACTGATCAAAGATATTTTCTACCCGATTCTCGCAGCCGTCAATATCCCCGGTGTGTCATTGTAACATGTGTGTTGTTAATCGGTTGTTAACCATAACCCGACAGGATAATGTGACCAATTTTCTAGTTGGCTGACTTACACTATTGGAAGTGACAGGAAACATGTCAGAACTGTGTGTCTGCACTTTCTGCGTGTCCTTTAAACCAATAACTTTACTTAAGTGACTGTGTTCCCTGAAGCTCGAACACCAGGCTATCGAGACCGTCTTGCCACCCCAGGTAGAGTGAGCACTGAAGCAGCTCATTAAAATGTGTTGGTCGTTTGCCCAGATAATGGCTCCAGTCCAAATCCTGTTCTCACACTGCTCCGTGTTGATAATCGCCCTGACTGGAGTAAAATGTTCTTAACAGGTAACTGTGTATATATTTCAATCAGACAGCCTAACATTATTTCCCTGCTCCCTTTTTCTGACAGCGAACTTGGTGACAATTCTGATTCCCTCCCGAGGAAACTGCGGCCTTTCCAAGTGTATCTCTGTCGACATGGCGACCATGGCAACTGCAGATCTACTGATCATGATCATTATCGTAATTGTGTATGATTATTTCAATTATTGCTTCCCAGTTTCCCTCCTGCCCCACACTCCCGCGTGTAAGTTCATTCTATATGTGACTGCTGTAACCCTCGAATTGTCTGTTTGGTTCACCGTCTCCTTCACATTTGACTGATTTGTGTTTATCTGCTGCCAGAAGTTTAAAATAAAGTATTGCACCGAGAGAAATGCGGCCGCGGTTATAACAACTTTCACAATTGTAATCTTTTTAAAGAACATCCCTGTTTTCTTTGCATTTGATCCTCAGTACGTAATTAACGAGGTGCAGTGGGGCTGTCGGACAAGTGTGGCTTTTATTTCATCACCTGCAGATTTAGTGTACATCTGCTTTCACAATGCCTGGGCGTATGGCTTCCCTTTTCTTTAATTGCCTTGTTAAATTATTTGCCAATCAGACGTATTTTACACGCCAGCAGATCGAGTCGAGGACTCCGAGGCAACAAGAGTGAGAACGAGAGCGTTTCAGAGATGGAAAGCCGAAGGAAATCCATCATTTTACTCTTTCCTATATCGGGCAGTTTTATATTTTTGTGGCTGACAAATGCCGTGTGTTTCGTAACTACCAGACTAGCAAGCATCAATTATTACCGAGGTGACCACACAGACCGTGGATATATCGCCACTGAGACAGGGACAATGTTAAAATTTTTGAGTTGCTTTCAAAACCCGTGTATTTATGCAGGAAATTCAGAGAAGAGCTGAAGACTGCGGTGAAATCTTCCTGGACAATCATTCTGAAATTAGTTTAAAAAAGACAACAGACGATTCAACTAAAAAGAAAGTTTCCTCGTCACGAAAACTCAATTTCGCTTCCGTTTCCAGCGGAGAACGGTCTTTTTTCTCGAGATTTGAAAAATTGGTGAGACCTTGTGTGAACATTTCATCCATTTTGTACCACTTGTTTGATTTATGCATTGCATTAGTTTTTCACGCTTGTTTCACTGAGTAAGCATAATCTATGGCAGCAAAGTTTGCACAATTCCTGAATAAACATAAGAACATAAGATTTAAGAACAGGATTAGGTCATCTAGCCCCTCGAGCATGCTCCGGCATTCAACATGGCTGATCTGGCCGTGGACTCAGCTCCACTTACCCGCCCGCTCCCCATAACCCTTAATTCTCTTATTGGTTAAAAATCTATCTATCTGTGATTTCAATACATTCAATGAGCTAGACTCAACTGCTTCCTTGGGCAGAGAATTCCACAGATTCACAACCCTCTGGGAGAAGAAATTCCTTCTCGACTCAGTTTTAAATTGGCTCCCCCCTATTTTGAGGCTGTGCCCCCTAGTTCTAGTCTCCCCGACCAGTGGAAACAACCTCTCTGCCTCTATCTTGTCTATCCCTTTCATTATTTTAAATGTTTCTAAAAGATCACCACTCATCCTTCTGAACTCCAACGAGTAAAGAACCAGTCTACTCAATCTATCATCATTATAAGGTAACCCCCTCATCTCCGGAATCAGCCTAGTGAATCGTTTCTGTACCCACTCCAAGGCTAGTATATCCTTCCTTAAGTAATGTGACCAAAACTGCACGCAGTACTCCAGGTGCGGCCTCACCAATACCCTATACAGTTGCAGCAGGACCTCCCTGCTTTTGTACTCCATCCCTCTCGCAATGAAGGCCAACATTCCATTCGCCTTCCTGATTACCTGCTGCACCTGCAAACTAACTTTTTGGGATTCATGCACAAGGACCCCCAGGACCCTCTGCACCACAGCATGTTGTAATTTCTCCCCATTCAAATAATATTCCCTTTTTTCCAAGGTAGATGACCTCACATTTTCCGCCATTTTATTCCATCTGCCAAACCTTAGCCCATTCGCTTAACCTATCTAAATCTCTTTGCAGCCTCTCTGTGTCCTCGACACAACCCGCTTTCCCACTAATCTTTCTGTCATCTGCAAATTTTGTTACACTACACTCTGTTCCCTCTTCCAGGTCATCTTTGCATATTGTAAACAGTTGTGGTCCCAGCACTGATCCCTGTGGCACACCACTAACCACCGATTTCCAACGCGAAAAGGACCCATTTATCCCGACTCTCTGCTTTCTGTTAGCCAGCCAATTCTCAATCCATGCTAATACATTTCCTCTGACTCCGCATAACTTTATCTTCTGCAGTAAACTTTTGTGTGGCACCTTATCGAATGCCTTTTGGAAATCTAAATACACCACATCCATCGGTACACCTCTATCCACCATGCTCATTATCTCCCTAAAGAATACCAGTAAATTAGTTAAACATGATTTCCCCTTCATGAATCCATGTTGCGTCTGCTTGATTGCACTATTCCTATCTAGATGTCTCGCTATTTCTTCCTTAATGATAGCTTCAAGCATTTTCCCCACTACAGATGTTAAACTAACCAGCCTATAGTTACCTGCCTTTTGTCTGCCCCCTTTTTTAAACAGAGGCGTTACATTAGCTGCTTTCCAATCCGCTGGTACCTCCCCAGAGTCCAGGGAATTTTGGTAAATTATAACGAATGCATCTGCTATAACTTCCGCCTTTCTTTTAAAACCCTGGGATGCATTTCATCAGGACCAGGGGACTTGTCCACCTTGAGTCCCATTAGCCTGTCCAACACTACCTCCCTAGTGATAGTGATTATCTCAAGGTCCTCCCTTCCCACATTCCCGTGACCTGCAATTTTTGGCTTGGTTTTTGTGTCTTCCACTGTGAAGACCGAAGCAAAATAATTGTTTAAGGTCTCAGCCATTTCCACATTTCCCATTATTAAATCCCCCTTCTCATCTTCTAAGGGACCAACATTTACTTTAGTCACTGTTTTCCGTTTTATATAGCGGTAAAAGCTTTTACTATCCGTTTTTATGTTTTGCGCAAGTTTACTTTCGTAATCTATCTTTCCTTTCTTTATTGCTTTCTTAGTCATTCTTTGATGTCGTTTAAAATTTTCCCAATCTACTAGTTTCCCACTAACCTTGGCCACCTTGGTTTTTAATTTGATACTCTCCTTTATTTCCTTGGTTATCCACGGCTGGTTATCCCTTCTCTTAACACCCTTCTTTTTCATTGGACTATATTTTTGTTGAGCACTTTGAAAGAGCTCCTGAAAAGTCCTCCACTCTTCCTCAATTGTGCCACCGTTTAGGTGAGCTGCTAGGTGAGCCTGGCCTTGCTGGGCTGTTCGATTTCCTGGTCCGGCGTGTTGTCGTTGATCCTTTTGATGTGTGTTGTGGGCTCTAAAAAGGTGGTGTCTGCTGTGTGTTGTTCAGGGCAGTCTGTGAACCGCAGCCTCATTTGGTCCTGCTGCTTTCTACAAATTTGTCCATTGTCTAGTTTGAATAAAAATACCCTATTCCCTCCTTTGGCTATCACCATGCCTGTGATCCACTTGGGACCATGTCCATAGTTTAGCACATGCACAGGGTCATTCAGATCAAGTTCCCGTGACACAGTGGCGCGACCATACTTTACATTTTGTTGCTGCCGCCTGCTCTCTACCTGATCATGCAGCGACAGCGAGAGTCAGGTTTTCAGTCTCCTTTTCATGAGTTGCTCAGCCGGGGGCATGCCTGTGAGCGAGTGGGGTCTTGTGTGGTAGCTGAGCAGTACTCGGGACAGGCGGGTATGGAGTAAGTCTACTGTGACTCGTTTAAGTCTCTGTTTGATGGTTTGTACTGCCTGCTTTGCCTGCCCATTGGAGGCTCGTTTAAACGGGGCCAAGGTGACATGTTTGATCCCATTGCAGGTCAGGAATTCTTTAAATTCAGCCCTGGTGATACATGGCCCGTTGTCACTGACCAGTAGGTCAGGCAGACCGTGGGTGGCAAACATGGCCCTCATGCTTTTAATGGTGGCGGTGGCAGTGCTTCCCGACATTATTTCACATTCAATCCATTTTGAAAAAGCATCCACCACCACCAGGAACATTTTACCGAGGAATGGGCCCGCATAGTCGACATGGATCCTCGACCATGGTCTGGAGGGCCAGGACCACAAACTTAGTGGTGCCTCTCTGGGCGAGTTGCTCAACTGAGCACACACACTGCGTTGCCGTACACAGGATTCTCTAAGTCAGAGTCGATACCAGGCCACCACACGTGGGATTTGGCTTTTGCTTTCATCATTGCTGTACCCGGGTGTGTGCTGTGTAGATCCGAGATGAACGTCTCCCTGTCCTTTTTTGGGAGCACTAGCCCACAGCAAGCAGTCTGCCTGAATGGACAGATCATCCTTTCGCCGCTGGAACGGCGTGATTGGCTCTTGCATTTCAACGGGGATGCTGGCCCAGCTCCCATGCAGCACATAGTTTTTTTCTCTAGGGACAGCAAAGGATCTTGGCTGGTCCAAGTCCTAATCTGGCGGACCGTGACAGGTGATTTATCATTTTCAAACGCTTCCATGACCATCAACAAGTCTGCAGGCTGTGCCACCATCAACAAGTTTGCTGGCTGCGCCATTTCGACCCCTGTGGTTGGCAATGGTAGCCAACTGAGAGCATCTGCACTGTTGTTGATGCCTGGCTTGTGGAGGATGGCATAGTTATATGCTGATAGCGCGAGTGCCCTCCTTTGTATGCGGGCTGAGGCAACAGTATTTATTCCCTTGTTTTTGACGAACAGGGATGTGAGGGGCTTGTGAGCGGTTTCCAGCTCCAATTTGAGGCCAAACAGGTACTGATGCATTTTCTTTACCCCGAACACACATGCTAATGCCTCTTTCTCAATCAGTCTTTTGGCCCTTTCGGCCTTAGACAAGCTCCTGGAAGCATAGGCGACAGGTTGCAACTTCCCCACAACATTAGCTTGTTGTAATACACACCCGACTCCGTACAACGACACGTCACATGCTAGCACAAGTTTTTTGCACGGGTTATACAATACAAGCAGCTTGTTGGAGCATAACATGTTTCTGGTTTTCTCAAAAGCAATTACTTATTTTTTTCCCCATAACCAGTTCTCAGCTTTGCGCAATAACACATGTTGGGGCTCTAAAAAGGTGCTTCACCCCGGTAGGAAGTTACCAAAATAGTTGAGAAGTCCCAGGAACGACCGCAGCTCCATGACGTTCTGTGGCCTGGCCATTTTTCTCATAGCCTCTGTCTTGGCGTCTGTGGGCCGAATGCCATCCGCCACGATCTTTCTCCTCAAAACTCCACTTCTGTTGCCATGAAGACGCATTTCGACCTCTTCAGCCGCAGCCCTACGCAATCCAGTCGCTGGAGGACATCCACCAGGCTTTGTAGGGACTCGGCCATGTCCCGACCCATGACCAATATGTCGTCCTGAAAGACCACCGTATGTGATACCGGCTTGAGTAGGCTCTACATGTTTCTCTAGAAGATCGCTGCAGCCGACCGAATTCCAAACTGGCATCTGTTGCAGATGAACAGTCCCTTGTGTGTGTTGATGCAGGTGAGGCCTTTCGAAGAATCCCCCAGCTCCTATGTCATGTAGGCCGAAATCAGGTTGAGCTTGGTGGATGTCTTGCCTCCTGCCAGCGTCGCAAATAGGTCGTCTGCCTTAGGTAGTGGGCATTGGTCCTGTAGCGAGAAACTATTAATAGTTACTTTATAATCGCCGCAAATCCTGACCATGCCATCACTTTTGAGTACTGGAACAATTGGTCTGGCCCACTCACTGAATTCCACTGGGGAAATGATGCCCTCGAGTTGCAGCCTACCCAGCTCGATTTCCACTGTCTCCCTCATCATGTGAGGTAAGGCTCGCGCCTTGTGGTGAAAGGGTCATGCCTCTGGGACCAAGTTGATCCACACCTTCGCCCCGCAAATGTTTCCAATGCCTGGATCAAAAAGGGAAGGAAATTTGTTCAGAACCTGGGTAAATGAGGTCTCATCGACATGTGCTAGCACTCGGATGTCATCCCAGTTCCAGCGGATTTTCCGAGCCAGCTCCTTCCAAACAGTATGGGGCCATTGTCCAGGCCAATCCAGAGTGACAGTTCATGTATCGTGCCCTCGTAGGTGACCTTGACCATGGCGCTGCCCAGTGATAAGCTCTTTGGTATACGTTATCAGTTCTGTGTGGATGGGGCTCAGGGCTGGTCTGAATGCCTTGTTGCACCACAGTCTCAAACATCTTTTTACTCATGATGGATTGGCTAGCACCAGGGTCCAGTTCCATGGTGACGAGTAAGCCATTCAATTTTATATTTAGCACTATAGGTGGACATTTCGTCGAATATGTGTGCACCTCGTGTACTTCAACATCTGCCTTCTCTCTCTGAGGTTCGAAATTGCTTTGATCCACAATGGACAGATCTTCCTCTGCCACGTGGTGGCTAGCAGGTTTTGCAGAGCTTGCAGCTCGTTTGCAAGCTCGTTGGAGATGCCCCATTGTTCCACAGCTCTTTCAAACATACCCTTTGAAGCGGCATGAATAGGCTGAATGGAAGCCTCCACAACGCCAACAGGGTGTGAATTGCCTTGCATTCATCCTTTTTTGGGGACTGTGAGTCATCTGGGTCACCTGATGCCTGCTGGCAGTTGCAGACTCGTAGTTTCTGCTCTGTACATTTCTGCTCGCAAACACAGTTCCAGTTAATTTATGAACAGTGCTCGCACTTGGATGCTGAGAGATTTGTTTGGTGTTTTCACTGGTGGACATAAACGCCTGTGCTATCACAATGGCCTTACTTAGGGTCGCTCTCTCTACAGTCAAAAGTTTTCGTGGGATGGTCTCATGGCCAATGCCCAGTACAAAAATGTTTCTGAGCATTTGCTCCAGGTAGCCATCAAACTCACATTGTCCTGCAAGTCGCCTTAGCTCAGAGATGCAGCTCGCCACTTCCTGACCTTCAGATCGCTGGCACTTGCAGAACCGATACCACGCCATTGACACACTCTCCCTTCTGTTAAGATGCTCATGGACCAGTGTACACAGCTCATCATATGCCTTATCTGTGGGTTTCTCCGGAGCCACAATATTCATCATGAGGCTGTCGGTCGGTGCCCCGCAGACTGTGAGGAGGACCGCTCTCATTTTTGTAGCGCTCCCTTCTCCGTCCAGCACGTTGGCTACAAAGTACTGGTCTAGGGTTCGACATAGGCTTCTCAGTCCTCACCCTCCGAGAACTTCTCCAGGATGCCCACAGTTTGCTGCATCTTTGTGTTGGATTCGTATTTTCGTCGCCAGTTTTTGTGTTCCGAACACAGATGAGGCTGCACACAGGGAGGTTAAAGTAACAGTGACCTCATTCTTTAATAAGACACTCCAGAATGAGGAACAGGCCTCAGGGGCCGGCTTATACACAGTGCTCCCAAGGGAAGCTGGGATCCCTTGGGACTTCAGGGGATGAGCTCCCTGGTGGCAGAACAGGGGAGTGCATGCTTTGCCCTGGGTTTATTTCTGGTGGCACAGTGTAGAAGGGGCTTTACCCTGTATCTAGACCAGTGCTGTTCCTGTCCTGGGAGTGTTTGATAGGGACAGTGTAGAGGGAGCTTCACTCTGTATCTAACCCCGTGCTGTACCTGCTCTGGGAGTGTTTGATGGGGACAGTGTAGCGGGAGCTTTACTCTGCCTCTAACCCGTGCAGGTAGCATATATCAATTTGCTCATGACGCAATGGATATTGCCAGGTCAGGCATGCACATGTCAGCCACAGCAGAAGGACTTTGATCTGGTGATGGGAGTAGGTTACGTAATGGTAAAGAGCCATAATATGTATTTGTATATATTTTAATATTTGTTTTATATACTTTCTGACTGTGGTGCAGAAAGAGTTGTGTGGATTTTGTACGATTTCTCGAAGTGCTATATTTATGTACGTGGTGTCTAACTTGTTAGCTGGAATTTGTACATCTTCTCGGAGTAATGTGCAAAATGTAGGTACATGAGAGACACTAAAGAGTGGACTGAAGTCCGATGGGTGATGAAAAAAAAAGCGGTCTGTAAACAGGATGAATCAAACCTCTCGGGATGGGTCCATTAGTTTGCATTCAAACAGCAAGAAGGGACGTTGACGTGCATCAGAATTGGCCAATCAACAAAAGGGATATGTTATCTCTAGCCAAACATAACTGGACAGCAGGATACCGTAAGGTGCCAGTAGGATGTGGAGTGTAAATGAAGCAGGACAAAGGTTTGCTCACTTTCTACAACATCGAAATGTAAACCGTCGGTAGTTGATAGAGACCGGCCAGCCGGAAACTTGGAAGTTTTAATCCAGTCGGACGGATCACCCACCGGATTCTACGTAAGCCAGTTTAGGCACAGTTATTGCCATAAAGATTGTATTTTACCAGTTAGCTTTGAGATATAGATAATGTGAAGGAGTGAATTGTTTTAATGGTATGTAAGTGCATAACTTGGGGCATATATATTGCAAAGTTGAATTTCGAATCGGTAAGCTAGAGAATTTGATACTTCTGAACGTGTACTCAGTGCACTGTCGGAGGGGCAGTACTGAGGGAGTGCTTACACTGTCGGAGGGGCAGTACTGATGGAGAGGTGAACTGTCGGAGGGTCAGCACTGAGCGAGATCAGCACTGTCGGGTGGCAGTACTCCGGGAGCTCCGCACTGTCGGAGGGGCAGTATCGTGGGAGCACCGCGCTGTCGGAGGGGCAGTACTGAGGATGCAGTGCACTGTCAGAGGGGCAGTACTGAGGGAGCGCCACACTGTCGGAGGGACAGTACTGAGGGACCGGTGCACTGTTGGAGGGTCAGTGCTGAGGGTGATCTGCACTGTCGGAGGAACATTGCTGAGGGAGCGCCGCACTTGTGGTCTGGAGGAGTTTAGAGATATAGCGAGGGAGGGAGCGAGGAGACCACGGATAAATTTGAAAATAAAGATGAGACTTTTACACTCGAGGCATTATCTGAACAAGAGCCAATGTAGGTAAGCGAGCAATAGGGCGGGGTGTGGGGCGGGGCTTAATGGCTGAACGGGATTTGGTGTGAGTTTACGCTGGTCGCCATCAGCATGGACCGCTGTTTTTCGGTGTTCCTGCCCATCTGGTCCCAGAAACACTGCGGCCTGTGGCTGGCCACCCTGCTCAGCCTGGGGATGTGGGTGGCAGCTGCCATCGGGAATGTGCCATCGTTTATCTTCCGACAATTGGTGTCCCGGGGTGACCACATGTGGTGCTATACCGAGTACCCACTAGAGGGCGAGGGGCTGGCACTGAACACGACGGACCGCGGAGAGGATGATGACCGGGCGGTGCCGGAGCAGGCGAAGAGGCTGCATGATGCCCGGTACCGAGCACTGACTCTCACCAACTTCCTCATCGGGTTCCTCCTCCCATTCCTGGTTATCACCGCCAGCTGCACCATCATCGGGCTGTGGCTGAGGCAGGACCGCTTGGGCGCCCAGCAGCAGCAAGCCCTTCAGGTTCATGGCCACCATCATCCTGGCCTTCCTCCTGTGTTGGGCGCCCTACAACATCTGCTCTATCCTCGCTCTGCTGCTCCACCCACACGACGAAGACTGGCTCATGGCGCTGATGGTGGGCGTCCCATTCAGCCGCGGCCTGGCCTGCGTCAACAGCTGCATCAACCCCTTCCTCCACATCTTTATGTGGCAGGACTTCAGGGACTTGCTCAAGAAGTCGTTTCAACGGGTTGACAATCACGGGGAAACAATGCAAACTAAGTTGCAGGAGGTTTAGTTGGGATTTGAGGGGACGCTTGTCACGCAGAGGGAGTTTGAGGTTTGAAACTCACTGCCTGAAAGGGTGGCAGAGGCAGAAACCCTCATAGTTTTTACAAAGTACTCGGATATATCAGCCAAGGATTCAGTGCTGCTAAACTGCAGCGTATGTAAGACTACAGGATTTATGGCGGCTCATTTTCTGCTAATAACTGAATGAACATTGCTCCAAAACGGCTGAAAACATGGGTTGACCAAATTATTAGTGACGCAAAAGTCTTTGCAAATTCAAAAGGTTTTAAAGGAACGGGGATTAAAGGGGAAGTTGAAACTGACACTTGACGTTGTCAGTGTTTGTGTCCAGAAAAAAATAAAAAAACATCGGATATAATTGACTAAAAGAAGCTTGAATGTTGAAATTCCAGTTTGCATGGAAAATGTGCATTTGTCGCAAGACTTACTAAAGTGAATATTTAAAGAGATTATGAATTTGTTGTTTGCTCGAAAGCCTGTCTTTAGAAAAGAGAGTGTCTGTATCTTTGTCTCAGCTCCACCCACCTTTATGGATTTCGAGCTGAAATCTGTTTAACCCTTTGTAATCTTGTTGTGTATTTTAGACAATTGCTTATGCTGATAAGTTGTTTAATTGAATTATGTATGTATACACATGCATTATTTTAGAGAGGTACTTGAGCCATGTTTTTGGTTATGAACTGAATTGGCACCTCCAGTTCATAATCCATTACAAGGTTCAATATTGTCTAGGTTGTACGAATGCCTTTGATCAATAATGGTAACGAAATCATGTACCCACAAATGAATTAGATCTTAGGTTAAAAATGCAAGTGCAGAGCTATTTTGAATATAATTCATGCAAATAAATACAAGTTGTTGTTTTAATGAAATGCACAGAAGACCATTTGTTCTGCAAAATATAAGCTTCAGCCTTGAAGTTAGTTGCTATGGTGTCTGCTAAGAAAAACTCTCCAGCCAGGGGAAATATCCTTCCTGCAGCCACCTTGTCATGTCCTGTAAGCATTCTGCATGCTTCAATGAGATCACCTCGCAGTTTTCTAAACTCTAGAGCGTACAGAATACCCTAGAGCATTCTACACAATCTCTTAATGTAAGACAGCATTCTCATCCCAGGAATCAGTCGAGAGAACGTACGTTGTACCGCCTCCAAAGTCACGTATATCCTTCCTTAGATAAGGAGACCAAAACTTTGCACAGTACTCCAGGTGTGGTCTCACCAAGGTCCTGCATAATTCTACTAAGACATCTTTACTCATATACTCAAACCCAGTTGCAATAAAGGACAATATGCCATTTGCCATCCTACTTGCTTGCTGCACCCGCATGCTAGCTGTCTGTGTATTTTTGCACAAGAACACTCAAATCTGTCTGAACACCAATATTTATGTTTCTCCCCATTTAAAAAATATTTTGTTTTTCTATTCTTTCTACCAAAGTTAATAATCTCAGATTTCCCCACATTATACTCCATCTGCCACCTTACTACCCACTCACTTAGTCTATCTATATCCCTTTGCAGACATTTTGTCTTCTCCTCACAACTTACTGTCCCACCACGTTTTGTATCGTCTGTAAACTTGGATACATTACACTCGGTCCCTTCACCGAGGTCATTAATATAGATTGTAAATAGCTGAGGCCCCAGCACTGATCCCTGCAGCACCCCCACTAGCTGCAGCCTGCTGACGTTAAATATACGTGTAAGGTGCGCATCTTGGTTAGTGGAACGAGCCTGACAAGAACCTGCGGAATATTGCTGAGGGAAAGCCCCCATTGTGGGCAATTGATCGACATCTGAGGGCGCTGCGCATTTACCAACTAGCTCAGACTCTGTGCCAAGTCAGGCGGTTGGTACCGGTATACCCGGTGAGGCACGAATGCCGTCTACCAGAACAGCGCGACTTTATGTTATTACCCAATCAAGCCTGAGAAAATAACCTCAAATCTTTAGTTCCGAGTCCAGAACGGAGGATTACGTCAGGGAGACCATTTCGTCAGATACTATGAAGCCCCGCAGTATGTGACGCGGTTGGATGGGACAACATGGGTAGCCCCAGGCGTAACTGGATGTGCTGAAGTTCGGGGACACGTTCACTTGTCCCTTCGATGTGGCAGAACATGCAGCCCCAGCGTGAAGGTTTAAGTGGGATGTGATAACATGGACCTATACCGTGAAGGTAATTGCGGGACAGCATTTTCCCCGTACGATCTGCATATAGAGGGAAGGGTGAGTATTGTGTCACCACCATATAATGGCAATACCAGTATAGTGCCAGCCTGAATTGTCCCAGCGGGATGGGAACATGTGCTTTACCACAGCCCAAACTGTAAGACTTGGGGCACGGGTTTCGTTCTGCATTTATCAGCAGAGGCAAGTAGATATTGCTGTGGAAGATACATTAAAGAAGCAATTTCACCAGTACATGGTGCGATTTGTCTTTGGCATCCCAGCTCCACTGGAACACTTGGCAAAGTTAATGAAATGTGTTAAACAGTCCCAAAGCCACTATTATGACCTAGAAAAACCGTGAAGTATGTAAAGAATTGTTTAAGATTGCTGATGATAAATCCTGGCTGGACATTGTATCGAACAGTAAAAATCTTCTGTGGATACGGATTGTCTCACATGCGTTGGTCGCTGTACAGCCAGGGATTGTGTAGCATTGTTTGATAATAACCTGCCGTGTTAACAGGAGACGCCTGCAGCAGGAGTGTATCACGCTGATTCAGGAAACACAGACGAAAAGAGAGGATACTGAACTCAACTAAAAGTTACTGGGACTCGAAAAGTTCGAGTCCATTTATCTCTGGTTGGATCTGTAAGACCGCAGCATTCTTTTGTCTCATTTTCTGACAATAACTTTGCTCGCAAACTGCTCAAAGGTGGCAATAACCTAGGATGACCACTTGTAAAGACACAGAAGGCATTGCGAATTCAAAAAGGCTTTCTCCAGGGTTTTAACAGCTCGCAGCTGCAAAACGACATTGTCTGGGAACAGTAATCGAGCTGCAACAAGGAAATGCGAGAATGAAACTCACATTCATTGTGAAAAACTTTCGCTGTGAATTAAATCTGGACAATTACGTACACGGTGGGCAGTCATTCTGACAAAAACAGTATAAAATGGCTGTGACACATGAAGGCAGCACTGCAATCCAGCAATTGGTAACCTGGTTAGTTACCAAGAGAATCAGGGGGTTAATTTCCAATCGCTAACCACGGTTGGAGTTAACTCTCAGGTGTGAGTGTGTCTGCTTTGCAAGCACTTACGTAATCGGCAATGTTTAACTGTGAGGAAATATTTTAATGGGATAGGTTGCTGCAGCTTAATAATGAGAAATTATTGTGTATTTGATGCTATCGTGATTGCTTGTATCTCTTTTGGTTAACCAAATAAAGATAACCCCAGTAGAGGGGTGGGTGACATACACCTGGAGTCTGTGTTGTTTTTGTCTCACAAGTCCAGCTCTGTAAAGTGTAGGGAAAAGTCATAAAGTTTACAGGCTAAAACCTGTCTTAATTAACGTAAGTCTGACACAGAAACACACACACTAACACACACACAGGCACAGAAACACAACACACATGAGAACATCTTCGGATCAGGTGTCCACATTTGACCACTCGAGCCGGCACCGCCATCAATAAGATCATCGCTGATCTGATCTTGGCCTCAACTCCATGAACCTGCCTGCTCCCCATACTCTGTGACTCCCCTATCATTCAAGAATCTGTCTATCTCCACCATAAATATATTCACTGACCCAACCTCCACAGCTCTCTGCGGAAGAGAATTCTGCAGATTTTCAAGTCTCTCAGAGAAGAAAATCTTACCCATCTCCGTTTTAAATGGGCGCCCCTTTATTCTGAAAGTATGCCCCCTACTTCTAGAATCCCCCACAAGGGGAATCATCCTCTCTGCATGTACACTGTCTAGTCTCCTCGGAATCTTACACATTTCAATAAAATCACCTCTCATTTTTCTAAGCTCCAATATATGCCCAACCTGCTGAAAGTTTCTTCATAAGACAACCCCATCATTTCAGGAATCAACCTCATGAACCTTCACTGAATTGCCTCCAATGCAAGTATATCCCTCCTTAAATAAAAATATCAAATCTGGACGCAGTACTCCAGGTGTGGCCTCACCAATATCCTGCAGAGTTGTCACGGGACTTGTCTGCCTTTATACTCTATCCCCTTTGCAATAAAGGTGAACACTACGAGGACTTAGACGTACTACATACAGCTCATCTTCTTAGGCAGTCCCTCGGGGTAGAGGATGACTTGCTTCCACAAACACGAGTTCTTAGTTGACTGATGAGCCCAATGCGGGACCCACAGTCTCTGTCACAGGCGGTGTCTGGGGCAGACAGTGGTTGGAGGGATCGGTGGGTGGAGTCCTTGGCTTGTCATGCGCTCATTCCGCTGTTTGCGCTTGGCATCCGGTGCTCCCGTGAAAGAGACTCGAGGTATTCAGCACCTTCTCGGATGCTCCTCCTCCACTTTGAATGGATTTGGGCCAGGGGTACCCAAGAGCCGTTGGTGATGTGACATATATTCAAGGAGGTTTTGAGGGTGTCCTTGAAGAGTTTCCTCTGCCCTCCTGGGGCTCGCTTGCCGTGACGTAGGTCGAAGTAAAGTGCCTGTTTAGGAGTCTAGCATCGAGCATGCAGATGATGTGGCCCGCCCAGTGGAGCTGATCGAGTGTGGTCAGCACCTTCATACTGGGGATGTTGGCCTGAGAGAGAACGCTGACGTTGGTGCACCTATCCTCCCAAGGAATTTGCAGGATTTTGTGGAGGCAGCGTTGGTGGTACTTCTCCTGTGCTTTGAGGTGCCGACTGTACATAGTCGATGTGTCTCAAGCACATAGCAAGGTGGGTATCACTACAGCCCTGTAGACCATGAGATTAGTGCCGGGCTTGAGATCAGACCTCAACCTACACACATCTACATCCACATAGGATATACGACACAGAAACAGGCCAATCGGTTCAACCAGTACATGCTGGCGTTTATTATGCAGGTACACCAATTGGTCAGGAAGGGCAATGAAATATTGGCCTTTATTGCAAAGGGGATGGACTATAAAAGCAGGGAAATCTTGCTACACTTATACAGGGTATTGGTGAGGTGACACCTGGAATACCGCGTGCAGTTTTGGTTTCCATATTTATGAAAGGATATACTTGCTTTGGAACAGTTCAGAGAAAGTTCACTTGGATGATTCCGGTGATGAGGGGCTTGACTTATGAGGAAAGGTTGAGTAGGTTTGGCCTCTACTCATTGGAATTCAGAAAAATGAGAGGTGATCTTACCGAAACGTCTTAGATTATTACGGGGCTTGACAAGGTCGATGCAGAGAGGATGTTTCCACTGATGTGGGGTGGGGGGCGGCGAGAACTAGGGGGCATAGTCTTAGAATAAGGGCCCGAACATTTAAAACTGAGAGGAGGAGAAATTGTTTCTCTCAGAGCGTTTTAAATCTGTGAAATTCGCTGCCTCAGAGAGTAGTGGAAGCCACGACATTGAATAAACTTAATACAGAGATAGACTGTTTCTTAAACAATAAGTTAATAAAGGGTTATGGGGAGCGGGTTATGGATTCCTGCCTAGGGGTTGTTTGATGGGACAGTGTAGAGGGACTTTACTCTGTATCTAACTGTACTGCACCTGCCCTGGGAGTGTTTTAGAGGGCAGTGTAGAGGGAGCTTTACTCTGTAACTAACTCCGTGTGGTACTTTCCCTGGGAGTGTTTGATGGGGACAGTGTAGAGGGAACTTTACACTGTATCTAACCCCGTGCTGTACCTGCCCTGAGAGTGCAGTATGGGACGGTGCAGAGGGAGCTTTACTCAGTATCTAACCCGTGCAGGTAGCAAGTATCAGTTTGCACATGATGGAATGAATATTGACAGGTCAGGCATGATAATGGAAGCCACGTCAGAAGGACTTTAATCAGACGATGGGCGTAGGCTACATAATGATAAGGAAACATAACATGTATTTGTATATATTTTAATATGTACTTTTATATACTTCCTGCATGTTGTTCGTAAAGAGTTGGATGGATTATGTATGTCTTCTCGAGGTGCTATGTTTATGTACGTGGTGTCTAAAGTGTTAGCTGGAATTTGTACATCTTCTCAGAGTACTGTGGAAAATGTAAATACATGAGAGACACTTGAGGGGGGATTGAAGCCGGATGGGAAATGAAAACAAAAACCCGCCTGTAAACAGGCTGAAGGAAATCTCGGGGGATGGGACAAGCAGTTTAAATTCAAACCGGAAGATGTGGCGTTAACGGGCATCGGAATTGGCCAATCAATAAAAGGGATATGTTATCTCTAGCCAAACATAACTGGACAGCAGAATATCATGAGGTGCCAGTTGGATGTGGACTAAAAATGAAGCAGGACAAAGGTTTGCTCACTTCTGGAGTACCGAGATGAAAACCGACGGGAGGTGTTAGATGCCGGACAGCTGAATATTCGGAAGTTTTAATTCAGTCGGACGGATCATCCACAGGATTATACGTCAGCCAGTTTGGGCAAAGTTATTGCCCGAAAGATTGTGAATAACCAGTTAACTTAGAGGCACATATAATGTGTAGGAATTACTTGTTTTAATTGTATGTGACTGTATAACTTGGGGCATATATATTGCAAATTTAAATTTAAAATCGGTAAACTCGAGAATTTGCAGTTTCGTTGATACTTCCGAACTTGTACTCAGTAGTGTTGAACTACGAATTTATAGTTGCTTTAATCGATTAAATGAAGTCGATTGTTCTGGAAAAGTTCAGTGTTCTTATAAGTATTGCTGTGTGAAGCCCATAGGAAAAGTCCTGCACTGTCGATGGGGCATAACTGGAGGATCGCCGCACTGTAGGAGGGTCAATACTGAGGGAGTGCTGCACTGTCGGGGTGGGGCAGTATGGATGGAGTGCCGCACTGTCAGAGGGGCAGTACTGAGTGAGCGTTGTACTGTTGGAGGGGCAATTCTGAGGGAGAGCTGCACTGTCGGGGTGGGGCAGTACTGAGGGAGTGCCGCACTGTCAGAGGGGCAGTACTGAGTGAGCGTTGTACTGTTGGAGGGGCAATTCTGAGGGAGAGCTGCACTGTCGGGGTGGGGAAGTACTGAGGGAGTGCCGAACTGTCGGAGGGGCAGTACGGAAGGAGTGCTGCACTGTCGGAGGGGCCATACTGAGTGAGCGCCGCACTGTCGGAGGGGCAGTACTGAGGGAGCACCGCACTGTCAGAGGGGCAGTACTGAGGGACCGCCGCCTGTTGGAGGGGCAGTACTGAGGGAGCGCCGCACTGTCGGAGGGGCATTACTGAGGGAGTGCTGCACTGTGGTCTGGAGGAGTTTGCAGATATAGCGAGGGAGGTGGCGAGGTGGCCATGGAGGAGTTTGAAAATAAAGATGAGAATTTAAAATCGAGGCATTACCTGAACGGGAACCAATGTGGGTCAGCGAGCAATGGGGCGGCCTGAGGGGGTGCATGGGTGTGGGGATTGATTGGTGAACGGGACTTGGTGTGAGTTAAAAGACCAGAGTTTAGGATGAGCATACGATTCACGAGGTCAGCCAGGAGCGGCTTAGAATAGACATGTCTGGATGTAACAAACGCATCAACCAGGGTTTCAGTAATTGATGGGGTGAGGCAGAGGCAGTGACGGGCCATGTTACGGAGGTGGAGTTAGAGTGACAATCTCCGTGATTTGCCGTACTGGGGTCAACACTAATGGATTCTTCCCTCCCTCTCTCTCTCTCTGTGTCTCTATCTTCCGGTCTCTCTCTCTCTCACTCCCTCTCTTTTGCTCCCTCTCCCTCTCTGTGTTTTTCTCTCTCTCTCTATGCCTTTCTCTCGCTCCCTCTGTCTCTATTTCTCTGCCTCTATCTCTCTCTCTCTGTCTCTACCTATTTCTCTCTCTCCCTATCTTTCTCTCTTATTTACTCTCTCTCGCTCCCTCTCTCTCTCTCTCTCTTGCTCTCTGTGTGGTTCTTCATCTTCTCTGTCTTTATTTTGCTCTCACTTGCTCTCTCTCTCTCTCTTGCTCCCCCTCTCTCTCTGTCTTCCATTCTCTCCCTCTCCCTCTCTCGCTCTCTCTCTATTCCTCTGCCTCTCTCTGTCTCTCTCTCACCCCCTCCCTTTCACTCTCTCTCTCACTAACTCTCTCTGTCCCTCTCGGTCCATCTCTCTCTCTCTGAGGCTCCCTCACTTTATCTTGCTCTCTCTCAGTCCCTCTCTATTTCTCTCTCTCCCTATCTTTCTCTCTAATTTACTCTTTCTCGCTCCCTCTCTTACTCTCTCTCTCTCTCTCCCTGTGTCTCTTCTCATTCTCTGTCTTTATTTCGCTATCACTCTCGCTCGCTCTCTCTCTCTTGATCCCTCTCTCTCTCTCTCCATTCTCTCCCTCTCCCTCTCTCGCTCCGTGTCTTCAGGTGCTACATCCGAAATGGAGCCGGAAGATCTTCAGCTGACCACGTCCAGCGAGATTACACACGATGTCCCGCTGCCTGTAGACTACTCCAGCATGAAGCGAGCGATGCACGCCTGCGCTATTGTGATCTACATCGTCACCTGTGTCCTGGGCATGGCGGGCAACAGGCTGGTCATCTGGGCAACTGGCTTCAAGCGGAAGAGGACTGCTGGTTGCTGAGCCTCGCCGTGGCCGACTTCGCCTTCTCTCTGTTGCTCCCTCTCACCATCACCAAACTCACATTGGAATTGCACTGACCCTTTGGCCGGCTGCTCTGCAAGCTCAGCTATGGGGCGGTGGCGCTCTGTCTGCACGCCAGCATCTTCACGCTGGTCGCCATCAGCGTGGACCGCTGCATTTCGGTGGTGGTGCCCTTCTGGTCCCGTACCCACCGTGGGCCGCGACCGGCCGCCCTGCTCAGCCTGGGAGGTGTGGGTGGGGGCCGCCATCGTTAATCTTCCGACAATTGGTGTCCCGGGGTGAGCACATGTGGTGCTATACCGAGTAACTGCTAGAGAACGAGGGGGCGGCTCTGAACATGACGGACCATGGAGAGGAGGATGATCGGGCGGTGCTGGAGTGTGTGAAGAGCGTGCATGACGCTCGGTACCAAGCGCTGACCCTCACCTACTTCCTCCTCGGG
Source organism: Pristiophorus japonicus (assembly GCF_044704955.1). Taxonomy (NCBI): domain Eukaryota; kingdom Metazoa; phylum Chordata; class Chondrichthyes; family Pristiophoridae; genus Pristiophorus; species Pristiophorus japonicus. Next base: position 12,780,949 of record NC_092007.1, on the reverse strand, counting down.
TTCCTCATCCCATTCCTGGTCATCACCGCCAGCTACGCCATCATTGGGCTGCGGCTGAGATGGGACCGTTTGGTGCCCAGCGGCGGCAACCCCTTCAGGATCATGGCTGCCATCATCCTGGCCTTCCTCCTGTGCTGGGCGCCCTATCACATCATTTCTATCCTTGCACTGCTGCTCTACCTACACGACGAAGCCTGGCCCATGGCGCTGATGGTGGGTGTCCCATTCAGCTACAGCCTGGCCTGCATCAACAGCTGCATTAACCCTGTCCTCTACCTCTTTATGTGGCAGGACTCCAAGGACTTGCTCAAGAAGTAGTTTCAACGGGTTGACAACCACGGAGAATCAATGCAAACTCATTTGTAGGAGGTTTAGTTGGGATTTGAGGGGACGCTTCTTCACGCAGAGGGTGTTTGAGGTTTGAAACTCACGGCCTGAAAGGGTGGCAGAAGCAGAAGCCCTCATAGCTTCGAGGAAGTACTGGGATATATCAGCCAAAGCTTCAGTGCTGCTAACCTGCAGGCCTCTAAGACTACAGCCTTTATGGGGGCTGCTTTCTGCTCATAACTGTGCTTGCAAACTGATCCAAGATGGCAGACAATATGCGTTGACCAATTATTAGTGACCCAAAAGGCTTTGCATATTCAAGAGGTTTTAAAGGAATGGGGAGAATAGAGGAAGTTGAAACTGACACTTGACGCTGTCAGTGTTTGTGCCCAGAAAATATTAAAAATTATTGGATTTCACTGAGTGAGAAAAGCTTGAAAGAATGCTGAAAATAAAGTTTGTGTGGAAAATGTGGATTTGTTGTGAGACTTGTCGAACGTGACTGTTGGGGAGTTGAAGAATTTTTTGTTTGCTCGAAAGCCTGTCTTTGGAAAAGAGAGAGTCTGTATGTTTGTCTTAGCTCCCTCCATCTTTATGGCAATAGAGCTGAAATCAGTTTAACCCTTTGTAATCTTGTGGATGTTAGACAATTGCTTATGATGATAAGTTGGTTAATTGATTTATGTATGTATAGACATGTATTATTTGAGAGAGGTACTTGCGTCATGTTTTTAATTATGACGTGTTTTGACACCTCAAATTCATAATTCATTACAGGGGTCAATATTTTCTAAGTTGTACGAATGCATTGGTTTTTAGAAACATAGAAACATAGAAACATAGAAAATCGGTGCAGGAGTAGGCCATTCGGCCCTTCTAGCCTGCACCGCCATTCAATGAGTTCATGGCTGAACATGCAACTTCAGTACCCCATTCCTGCTTTCTCACCATACCCCTTGATCCCCTTAGTAGTAAGGACTACATCTAACTCTTTTTTGAATATATTTAGTGAATTGGCCTCAACAACTTTCTGTGGTAGAGAATTCCACAGGTTCACCACTCTCTGGGTGAAGAAGTTCCTCCGCATCTCGGTCCTAAATGGCTTCCCCCTTATTCTTAGACTGTGACCCCTGGTTGTGGACTTCCCCAACATTGGGAACATTCTTCCTGCATCTAACCTGTCTAAACCCGTCAGAATTTTAAACGTTTCTATGAGGTCCCCTCTCATTCTTCTGAAGTCCAGTTACTCGGTATTAACAATGTTAATGATACCGTCTGCCCACAAGTGAATTACATCTTAAGTTAAAATTGCAGGTGCAGAGCTATTTTGATTATAAAACACGCAAATAAATACAAATGCATAGAAGACCATTCGTTCTGCAAAAGATAAGCTTCAGCCTTGAAGTTAGATGCTAGGAATTCTGTTAAAAAAATTCCCAGCCAGTGGAAATATCCACCCTGTCACGTCCTGTAAGCATTCTCTATTTTTCAATGAGATTACCTCTCTGTTATCTAAAATCCAGAGAATATAGGCCCATTCTACACAATCTCTCACCATAAGACAGTCCTCTCATCCCAGGAATAAGTCTAGTGAACGTACGTTGTACCAACTCCAAGGCAAGTATATTCTTCCTTAGATAAGGAGACCAAAACTGTGCACAGTAGTTCAGGTGTGGTCTCACCAAGGTTCTGTAGAATAGTAGCAAGACTTCGTTACTCTTATAATCCAACCCGCTTGCAATGAAGAACAACATGCCATTTGCCTTACGACTTGCTTGCTTTACCTGCGTGCTAGCTTTCTGTGTTTCTTGCACAAGGACACTCAAATCTCTCTGAACACCCACAAGTTAAAAGTTTCTCACCATTTAAAATAATATTCCCTTTTTGTATTCTTCCTACCAAAGTGAATAACCTCAGATTTCCCCACATTATACTCCACCTACCACATTACTGCCCACTCACTTAGTCTATCTATATCCCTTTGAAGGCACTTTGTCTTCTCCTCACAGCTTACTGTCACGCCCAGCTTTGTATCATCAGAAAACTTGGAAACATTTAACTCGGTCCCTTCATCTGGGTCATTAATATAGATTGTAAATAGCTGAGGCCCCAGCACTGATCCCTGCAGCACTTGACTAGCTACAGCCTGCCCACGCGAAATGTACGTGTAAGGTGTAGATCTTGATTAGTGGAACGAGCCTCTAGAAAACCTGTAGAATATTGCTGTAGGAAAGCTCCCCTTTAGGGCAACTGATTGACTTCTGAGTGCGCTGTGCACTTACCAACTGACTCAGACTCTGTTTCAAGTCAGAAGATTGGTACCGGTATGCCCGGTGAGGCACGTGTGCCGTCTGCAGTAACAGAATGACATCACCCTGTTAGAGACAGTGTGTTATTACCCAATCATGCCAGAGAAAGCAAACCCAAATCCTTCGTATCGAGTAGAGAATGTAGGATTACGCTGGGTGATCATTCCGTCGGATAAAATGAAGCCCCGCAGTATGTGACTCGGGTGACTGGGACAACATGGGTAGCCCCAGACCTAACTGGGTGTGCTCAAGCATGGCGACACGTTCACTTGCCCCACGGTGTGGTAGAACATGCAGCCCCAGTGTGCGGGTTTAAGTGGGATGGGATAGCATGGACATGCACCGTGCTGGTTATTACGGGACATAATTTACCCCGTACGATCTGCATATAGAGCAAAGGGTGAATATTGTTTTACCACCATACACGGGGAATACCAGTATGGTACCAACCTGACTTGCTGCATCGTGGCGGGAAATTGTTGTTTTTCCCCAGCCCAAACTGTGAGACTTTGGGGCGCGGGTTTCATTAAGCATTTATCCACAGAGACAAGCAGATATCACTGTAGAAGATGATTTAAAGGATCAATAGCATCAGTACATGACGCGATTTGGTTATCATAATCCCAGCTCCACCAGAACGATTGAAGGCGTTAATGAAATGTGTTAAACAGTCGCAAAGCCACTACGAAAAGTAATGTCTATGATTGCTGATGATTCGTCCTGTTGGGACATTGCAACCAACAGCAAAATTCCCCCTTGAATACCGATTGTCTCGCATGTCTTGGTCGCTGTACAACCAGCGATTGCGTTGTATTTTCTGATAATAACCTGCCGAGTTAACAGGAGATGCCAGTAGCAGGAGTGGCTCAGGCTGATATAGGAAACACAGTCAAAAGTTCAGGATTACGAACTAAACTAAAAGTGACCGGGAATTGACAGGTTCAAGTGCAGTCACTTCAGGTTGGATCTGTAAGATGACAGCAATATTTTGTTTCATTTTCTGCTAATTACTTTTCTAGCTAAAACCTGATTTGACCCTTTGTAGTGACTCAAAAGGCGTTGCGAACTCAAAAGGCTTTCTCCAGCGTTTTAACGTGGCGCAGCTGCAAAAAGATATTGTCGGGGAACGGTGACAGAGCTGCAACAAGAAAATAAGAGAATGAAAGACATATCCATCGCAAAATACATTCCCTATCTTTTAAACCTGGACAATTAGGTACACGGTGGTCAAGACATCAGGAAAAAACAATATATAATGGCTGTAACATGTGCGGGCAACACTGCAATGAAGCGATTGGTGACCTGGTCATTTACCAAAAGAATCAGGGGGTTAATTTCCAATCGCTGACCACAGTTGCAGTTAACTCTCAGGTGGGAGTGCATTTGCATTGCAATCACGAGGTCATCGGCAATCTTTATGTGTTCAGAAATACTTTAATGGGATGGATCGCTGTGGCTTAATAATGAGAAATTATTGTCTATTTGATTCTATCGTGATTGCTTGTATCTATTTTGATTATTCTAACAAAGATAACCCCTAGATAGTCGTGGGTGACTTACACCCGGAGTCTGTGTTGTTTTTGTCTCACAAGTCCAACTCTGTAAAGTGTAGGGAAAAGACATAAACTTTACAGGCTTAAACCAGTCTTAATTAACGTAAGTCTTACACAGAAACAATCACACTTACACACACACAGGCACAGAAACACAACACACATAAGAAAAAAATAGGAACATGAGTCGGCCATTTGGCCCCTCGAGCCTGCTCCGCCATTCAATAAGAGCATGGCTGATCTCATTTTGGCCTCAACTCCACTTCCCTGCCCGCTCCCCATAACCCTTGACTCACCTATCATTGAAGAATCTGTCTACCTCCACCATAACTATATTCTCTGACTTAGCCTCCACAGCTCTCTATGGTAGAGAATTCTACAGATTCCCAAGCCTCTGAGAGAAGAAATTCTTCCTCATCTCCGTTTTAAACGGGCGGCCCCTTATTCTGAAACTATGTCCCACAAGTTCTACATTCACCCTGAAGGGGAAGCATCCTCTCTGCTCGACCATTTCAACCCCCTCAGAATCTTACTCGTTTCAATAAGATCACCTCTCATTCTTCTAACTTCCAAAAACTATATGCCCAACTTGTTCAAATTTTCTTCATAAGACCACCCATTAATCTCAGATACTGATGGGATGGGACAGGTTAGATGCGGGTAGATTGTTTCCAATGTGGGTGAAGTGCAGAACCAGGGGACACAGTCTTAGGATAAGGGTTAGGCCATTTAGGACTGACATGAAGAGAACCTTCTTCACTCAGAGAGTTGTTAACCTGTGGAATTCCCTGCCACAGAGAGTTGTTGATGCCAGTTCATTGGATATATTCATGAGGGAATTAGATATGGCCCTTCCGGCTAAGGGGATCAAGGGGTATGGAGAGAAAGCAGGAAAGGGCTACTGAGGGAATGATCAGCCATAATTTTATCGAATGGCGGTTCAGGCTTTAAGGGCCGTATGGCCCACTCCTGCACAAACATTTTATATTTCTATGTTTATATGAATCAACTCATGAAACTTCTCTGAACTGCCTCCAGTGGAAGTCTATCCCTCTTTAAATAAGGAGACCAAACTGCACGCAGTACTCCAGGTGTGGCCTCACCAATACCCTGCACACTTGTAGCCGGACTTGTCTGCTTTTATACTCCATCACCCTTGCAATAAAGGAGAAGACTACGAGGACTAGATGTATTACATACATTGCTTCTTCTTCTTCTTTGGCAGTCATTCAGATTCGAGAAAGACTTGCTTCCACACAAACACGAGTTCTCATGTGACTGAGGTGACCAATGCGGGACCCACAGTCTCTGTCACAGGTGGGCCAAACGATGGTTCGATTGACAGGTGGGTGAGGTCCTGGGGTCGCAATGCGCTGATTCTGCTTTTTGCGATTGGCATCCATGTCCTCCCAGAGAAGAGACTCGAGATATTCGGAGTCTTCCCTGGTGCTCCTGCTCCACTTTGAGCAGGTCTTTGGCCAAAGATACCCGAGAGTCGGTGGTGATGTTACATTTATTCAAGGATGCTTTGAAGGTGTTCTTGAAGCATTTACTCTGTCCTCCTGGGGCTCACTTGCCGTGACAAATCTCGAAGCAGATTGCCTGTTTGAGGAGTCCAGAATCGGGCATGTGGACGATGTCGCCCATAGAAGTGCAGCTGGTTGAGTGCGGTCAGTGTTTCGATGCTGGGGATGTTGGCTTGAGAGGGAACGCAGATATTGGTGCGCGTATACACCGAGGGGATTTGCAGGATCTTGTGGAGGCAGCGTTGGTGGTGCATCGCCATTGCTATGAAGTGCCGACTGTACATAGTCCATGTCTCTCAAGCATATAGGAGGGCGGGTATCACTACAGCTCTGTAGACCATAAGCGTGGCGCCTTGTTTGAGATCAATCCTCGAACTACACAAATCTACATTACACAGGATATGCAGCACCAAAACAGGCCATTAGAACCAACCAGACCATGCCGGCATGTATGCTCCACTCGAGGCCCTTCCCCTGCACCATACTGTTTTTGTTCAGAAAATCAAATTGACAAAGATACTTTGTTGATCAAGATTAATGGTGGCACTGTTGCAAACGGAAGCAAATTCAAACGCTCCGAGGCAGGTTCAGTGCAGCGTTAGATAGAGAGTAAATCTTCCTGTATTGCCCCATCAAACACTCCTAGGGCAGATACAGCACGGGTTAAATACAGAATAAAGCTCCCTCTGCACTGTCCCAACAAAAAACCCAAGGCCGGGTACAACATATGTATTTGAATATATTTTAATCTGTATTTTCAAATACTTCCTTTATTTGGTGCATAAACAGTTGGTTGCATTGTGCACGTCTTCTCGAAGTGTTATGTTTAAGTACGTGGTGACTAAAGTGTTATTTGGAATTTGTACATCTTCTCAGAGTACTGTGATAATATCAACTTATGTTGGTACATGAGAGGCAGTTAAGGCAGGACTGAAGGCTGATGGGATACGAAAGAATCCCGCCTGTAAACAGGTTGAAGGAATGCTCGGGGCATTGGACAAGCAGTTTGTAATCAACGAGGAAAATGGGGCATTGACGGGCATCAGATTTGGCCAATCAACAAGAGGGATATGTGATCTCGAGCCAACCAGAAAGGGACAGCAGGATACCGTGAGGTGCAAGTTGGATATGGAGTATTAATGAAGCAGGAAAAAGGTTTGCTCACACTGTGAAGCCACGAGACAAACATCGACAGAAGGGGCTAGAGACCGGCCAGTCAAAGACACGGAAGTTTTAATCCAGTCAGGCTGATCACCTACAGGATTATACGTAAGCCAGTTTGGGCACAGTTATTTCCAGAAAGATTGTGCATTACCAATTAACTTTGAGGCATAGATATTTTGAAGGAATGCATTGTTTTAATTGTATGTAACTGTATAACTTGGGGTATATATATTGCAAAGTAGAATTTAAAATCGGTAAGCTCGAGAATTTGCCGTTTCGCTGCTACTTCCGAACCTGTACTCCGTAGTGTTGAATTAGGAATTTATAGTTGTTTTAATCTTTTTATTGAAGTCCATTGTATTGGAAAATGTCAGTGTTCGTATAAGTTTTGGTCTTTGAAACCCCCCAAAAAAGTTCTACATTGTAGGTGGGGCATGAATGAAGGAGCGCTGCACTGTCGGAGGGGCAGTACTGAGGGAACGGCACATTGTCAGAGGGGCAGTACTGAGGGAGTGCCACACTTTCGAAGGGACAGTACTGAGGGAGTGCAGCACTGTCGGAGGGGCAGTGCTGAGGGAGCGCACTGTGGGCTGGGGGTGTTTATAGATAGAATGAGGGAAGGGGCGAGGAGGCCATGGAGTTATTTGAAAACAGAGGTGAGAATTTGAGGCATTGCCGGAATGAGGCTCAATGTAGGTTAGTGAGCAATGGACGAGGGGGGAGAACGATAGGTAAACGGGACGAGGTGTGAGTTAAAAATGGGAGTTTTGGATGAGCTCACGATTAGGTAGGCCGACCAGTAGAGCTTTGAACTAGACATGTCTGGAGGTAACAAAGGCACGGACGTGGGTTTCAGCAGCAGATGAGGTGAGGCAGGGGCGGAGACGGGCGATGTTACGCAGGTGAAATTAAAGTGTCAATCTCTGTCATTGCAGTACTGGGTTGAACACTGTTCCCTCTCTCTCTCCCGCTCTCCCCCCCCCCCCCCTCTGTATTGCTCTCTGTCTCTGTCTCTGTCTCTCTTTCTGTCTCTAACTCTCTCTCTTTCTCTCTCCCTTTCTCTCTCTCAGTGTCTCTATCTCGCTCCCTCTCACGCTCCCTCGCTCTCTTTCTCACTCTGTCACTCTCTCTATCTCTCGGTGTCTTTGTCCCTCCCTCTCTCTCCGTGTTTTTCCCCCTCTCTCTCTGTGTCTCTGTTTCTCTTGCCCCCTCTCTCTCGCTCCCTCTGTCTCGCTCCCTGACACTCTCTCTCTGTCTCTCTCTCGCTCCCTCTCTTTCACTCTCGCTCTCCTTCATTCTCTCTGTCTCTCCCATTCCCTCGCTTGCTCGATCCCTCTCACTCTCTCGCTCACTGTCTCTTTTTCCCTCTCTGTTTTTCATTCGCTGTCGCTCTCTCTCTCTTTCGCTCCCTCTTACTCTCTCACTGTGTCTCTTTCTCCCTCTCTATCTTTCACTCTTTCTTACTCTCACTCTCGCGCCCCCCCCTCTCTCTCTCTTTCTCCCTATCCCGTCCTTTGTCTTTCTTTCTCTCATGTCTTCAGGTGGGACATCTGAAATGTATTCTGAGGCTCTCCAGCTGACCAATTCCAGCGAGTTTCCGCACGATGCCCCGCGGACTGAAGACCTCTCCAGCACTTGGCGAGCGATTGATGCCTACAGCATGGCGATCTACGTCGTCACCTGCATCCTGGGGGTGTCGGGCAATGGGCTGGTCAACTGGTCCATCGGCTTCAAGCTGAAGAGAACGTCATACACCATCTGCTTGCTGAGCCTCGCCATGGCCGACTTCACCTTTTCTGTGCTGCTCCCACTCTCGTTCTCCGAACTCGCCCTGGACTCCCACTGGTCCTTTGGCTGGCTGCCCTGCAAGCTCAACGATGGAGCGTTGGTGCGATGTCTGCATGTCAGCATCTTCACGCTGGCCACCATCAGCGTTGACCGCTGCGTCTCGGTGGTGCTGCCCATCTAGTTGCGGGATCACCGCGGCCCACGGTTGTCCGCCCTGCTCAGCCTGGTGTTGTGGGTGGTGGCTGCCATCATTAGTTCGCCCGTGTTTGTCTTTCAGAAATTGGTACCGCTGGATGATCAGACACTTTGCTGCCCCGACTACCTGCTGAAGGGCGAGTGGGCAGCTCTGAACACGACGGATTACGGAGGCGAGGACTGCCAGCAGGTGATAGAGTGGGCGAAGAACCTGGCCTACGCCCGGTACCGAGCGGTGGCCATCACTTATTTCCTCGGCGGGTTCCTCCTCCCGTTCCTGGTCATCGCCGCCAGCTACACCTTCATCGGGCTGGAGCTGAGGTGGGGCCGCTTGGTGCCCAGCAGCGGCAAGTCCTTCAGGGTCATGGCCGCCGTCATCCTGGACTTCCTCCTGTGCTGAGGATTCTTCAACATCCTGCTCCAGCGGCGTGAGGAGCTGTTGCCCCTGGCACTCAGCATCGGCTTCCAGGTCAGCAGCAGCCTGGCCTACTTCAACAGCTGCATCACCCCCGTCCTTTACACCTTCATGTGGCAGGACTTCAGGGACCTGCTCATAAAATCGCTTCAACGGGTTGACAACCAGGAGTCATCAATGCAAAGTCAATTATAGGAGGTTTAGCGGGAATTTGAGAACAGGCTTCTTCACCCAGAGGGTAGTGGGGCTCTGGAACTCACTGCGTGAAAGGTTGGCAGAGGCAGAAACCCTCATTGCAATAGCAAGGTACTGGGGTTTATCAGCCAAAGCTTCAGTGCTGCTAAACTACAACCTCTCTGAGACCACTGCATTTTTGTCTAATTTTCTGCTAATAACTCTGCTTGCAAACTGCCCCAGGATGACTGAAAACATGGGTTGACAATTTTTTTGTGACCCAAAATATTTTGCGAATTCAAAAGACTTTCTCGTGTGTTTTAACATCTGACGACTGCAAAGAAACAGTTCTCACAGGCATTTTGTGGGAGCTGTGAAGAGAAGAGAATGAGAGACCTACTCATGGTGAAAAAATATCCCTTTATTTTAGACCAAGATAATTACGTACACGGTGGGCAGACATCCAGAAAACTAGTAAAGGATGGCTGTAACACGAGAGGTCAGCACTGCAGCTAATGTGAGTGGTGACCTGGTCAGTTATCAAGAGAATCAGGGGGTTAATCTCCAATTGCCCACCAAGGCTGGAGTTAACTCATGTGTGAGAGTCGTTGCTTTGTAATCCCTTAGGATATAAGCAATTTTTAAATGTTAAGTACTTTAATGGGATTGGTCAGTGCAGGTTAATAATTAGAAATTATTGTGCATTTGATGCTATCGCCTTTGCTTGTATTTCTTTCCAGTATTCTAAATAAAAATAACTCCTGGATAGGGGTGAGAAAATAAACATCCTGTATGTGTGTTAGAAACATAGAAACATAGAAAATAGGTGCAGGAGTAGACCATTCGGCCCTTCTAGCCTGCACCGCCATTCAATGAGTTCATGGCTGAACATGCAACTTCAGTACCCCATTCCTGCTTTCTCACCATACCCCTTGATTCCCCTAGTAGTAAGGACTACATCTAACTCCTTTTTGAATATATTTAGTGAATTGGCCTCAACAACTTTCTGTGGTAGAGAATTCCACAGGTTCACCACTCTCTGGGTGAAGAAATTCCTCCTCATCTCGTTCCTAAATGGCTTCCCCCTTATCCTTAGACTGTGTCCCCTGGTTCTGGACTTCCCCAACATTGGGAACATTCTTCCTGCATCTAACCTGTCTAACCCCGTCAGAATTTTAAACGTTTCTATGAGGTCCCCTCTCATTCTTCTGAACTCCAGTGAATACAAGCCCAGTTGATCCAGTCTTTCTTGATAGGTCAGTCCCGCCATCCCGGGAATCAGTCTGGTGAACCTTCGATGCACTCCCTCAATAGCAAGAATGTCCTTCCTCAGGTTAGGAGACCAAAACTGTACACAATACTCCAGGTGTGGCCTCACCAAGGCCCTGTACAATTGTAGCAACACCTCCCTGCCCTTGTACTCAAATCCCCTCGCTATGAAGGCCAACATGCCATTTGCTTTCTTAACCGCCTGCTGTACCTGCATGCCAACCTTCAATGACTGATGTACCATGACACCCAGGTCTCTTTGCACCTGCCCTTTTCCTAATCTGTCACCATTCAGATAATAGTCTGTCTCTCTGTTTTTACCACCAAAGTGGATAACCTCACATTTATCCACATTATACTTCATCTGCCATGCATTTGCCTACTCACCTAACCTATCCAAGTCGCTCTGCAGCCTCATAGAATCCTCCTTGCAGCTCACACTGCCACCCAACTTAGTGTCATCTGCAAATTTGGAGATACTACTTTTAATCCCCTCGTCTAAATCATTAATGTACAGTGTAAACAGCTGGGGCCCCAGCACAGAACCTTGCGGTACCCCACTAGTCACTGCCTGCGATTCTGAAAAGTCCCCATTTACTCCTACTCTTTGCTTCCTGTCTGACAACCAGTTCTCAATCCATGTCAGCACACTACCCCCAATCTCATGTGCTTTAACTTTGCACATTAATCTCTTGTGTGGGACCTTGTCGAAAGCCTTCTGAAAGTCCAAATATACCACATCAACTGGTTCTCCCTTGTCCACTCTACTAGAAACATCCTCAAAAAATTCCAGAAGATTTGTCAAGCATGATTTCCCTTTCACAAATCCATGCTGACTTGGACCTATCATATTACCTCTTTCCAAATGCACTGCGATGACATCCTTAATAATTGATTCTTGGCACACAAGTCCGCTCTCTGTAAAGTAGAAAGAAAATGTATTAATCTTATCGGCTAAACCGCAATATATTTTTTATGACCTCACTAACACACACATTATACAAGATGGCTCTTGCTGAAAACTGGCATCATGTGAAGTGTCACATGACCCTATTATTGTTGTACATCAAGAGTTGCATTACCACAGTCGTCCCCCAGGTGGAGCTCTATATGGCACATCTCCCTCCTTAATGAAGAAGCAATCATAAAATATTCATTATGCATAACTTGCATGGTTATACACAACAACAATATGGACATATTTTGCCATATTTTGAAATCAAACTTAACCACAGATTTTCTCTTTCTAAGAGGATATCTTCGATCTCGAAAAGAAATTCCAAACTTGTTGCCAAACTCAGACTCATTCTAGGCTGAGCCTCAGGAGAGTTTTATTCCAGGGGCAACCCATGATTTACATGGGAACTATTTGCAACTTCAGAATGTTTGTCTTCCAGACTCGGCCTCAGGCTTAAATTCTGACCTTCTCTTGGACTTGTTTATAGAACATCTGATGTTCTACTGTTACTCTACTTGTAATAAGACTTACTGACGCATCAGAAATAATCGAATCACGCCAACGTTCAACCCCTTCCACATCTCTAGGTAAAATATGATCAATGTGAGAAAATCTAATCTTTCCATGATCAAACTTCTTGACCAAAAATATGCGAAGAACACATATATTCACTACTCTTCCTGGCAACTACTTTAACCATTTATGGTGATGGTTCTTTAATCTCACCATCTGATTCAGTTTCACACTTCTCTCACTTACTCTCCCTCTGTCATGATTCTCTTTCTCTATTGATTGTTTCTCTTCCACCGACTGTGCCAAGTTTGGATTTAGCAACGAGAAACTGGTTTGTGGCTGTCGTTTGAGGAAGAACTCTGCTGGTGTCCTACCCGTCGTTGTATGAGGTGTATTCTGCTAAGTAATTAGAAAAGTTGTCAATTTATGGTACAAAGCCAATTGCCATTTCTTTGGATTTGGATCCAACATTTGTTTGATGAAAGCATATTTTACAATTTGGAGTCTGTGCTCTGTTACACCATTTGAAGCAGGGTGGTACGATGGAACCTTGGTACTTTTCACATATTTCTGCTCGTGAACTGTGCAAAATCTTCTCAACAAAATTGCGGCCCATTATCAGACACAATTACCTCTGAAAGGCCATATGAAGAATTGAATAATCTCCACTTGCCTGGAGGAGTGCAGCTCCAACAACACTCAAGAAACTCTAAGCCATCCATGACGAATTGCACTTGGTTGGCACCCCAATTCTCGCCTTTCACCCTCAGTCCTGCCACCTCTGGCGCACCGTGGTTGCAAGGTGTAGCATCCACAAGATGCACTGCAGCAACTAGCCAAGGCCACTTCGTTAGCACCTCCCAAATCCGTGACCTCTACTGCCTCGCTGGACAAGGGCAGCAGGCGCATGGGAACATCACCACCATCACATTCCTCTCCGAGTCACACACCATCCTTCAATGTCGCGCGGTCAAAATTCTGGAAAGCCCTGTGGGAGCATCTTCACCACTCGGACTGCAGCGGTTGAAGAAGGCAGCTCACCACCACCTTCTCAAGGGCAATTCGGGACGGGCAATAAATGCTGGCATTGCCGGCAGTGCCCACATCCCAGCAATCTTTCGAAGGAGGAGTTATGGGACTGGAGTGATGGGCTTCGATGGCAGAGTGGAGACTGAAGGGATGGGCTTCGATGGGGCAATTAGGGGACTGGAGTGATGGGCTTCGATGGGAGAGTTAGGAGATCAGAGGGATGGGCTTCGATGGGAGAGATGGAGACTGAAAGGATGGGCTTCGATGGGGGAGTTAGGGGCGTGGAGTGATGGGCTTCGATGGGCGAATTAGAGTACTGGAGGGATGGGCTTTGATGGGAGAGTTAGTGGACTAAATGAAAGGGCTTCGATGGGAGCGTTATGTTACTGGAGGGATTGGCTTCGATGGGAGAGTTATGGTACTGGAGGGATTGGCTTCGATGGGAGAGTTAGGTTACTGGAGGGATGGGTTTCGGTGGGGGAGTTAGAGGAATGGAGGTGGTCTCTACTTTTACTGGAGCGGAGTACTGCTTGGGCAAATCTGGGGAGGGAGTGGGCTATCGCACTTTTGTCGGCGTTGCACGCTGGTTCATGCCAGTGGACGCTCCCCGTGCACTTCTCACCCTACCAGCGTGATGGGCTTACAAACTCGCTCGGAGGGGAGAGCGCCCAGAAATCATCGAAACCACCGAGAAACCTCAGCGGCAGGCGATAGTAATTCCAGCAAATTCTGGCCCTCTTCGAGACTCAGCATCCACAGCCCTCTGTGGTTAGAGAATTCCACAGATTCACCACTTTCTGGGAGAAGAAATTCCTCCTCAACTGAGCCCTCAATGGCCGTTCCCTTATCCTCAGCGTATGTCCCCTGGTTTTAGCCCATCCAGGGAGGGGGAAACAGCCTCTCAGCATCTACCCCGTCAATCCCCCTCAGAATCTTGCATGCTTCAATGAGATCACTGCTCATACTTCTAAACTCTCGGGAGTATAGGCTCATTCTACTCATTCTCTCTGGTCAAAAGGACAACCCTCTCGTCCCAGGAATCAACCTGGTACCCTATCGAACCCCGTGGCAATCCTTAAAGTAGATGGTGATCTGTAGAATTACCTGTGTCTGCTGGGCTCCTGGTGGAAGTACAAGACGAAGAGTGGCCGAGAGACTCTGCATGTCGGACCTGCTGGTTCGAAGTCGGTGATATCTGCCTTCAGATATTTCCTACCAGTTCTATACAGACCAAACCGTTTACTGACTCTGGCATGACATGATTGGGGAGCTGAGGGTGTCAGATCCTGTCTTGGACTTGTACAAACAGCAACATGGCAGACATTGATCGATAAGATTGGAGGCTGCAGTTTAGCAGCACTGTATCTTTATCTGATACAACTGGCATGATGTCAACTCTCGCTCCAATCCCACACTGACTCCATCCTTCATAGAATCGTAGAATCACAGAAGTATATTGCACACAATGAGGGCGTACGGCCCATCATATCCGTGCCGACTGATAAAGAGCTACCCAGCCTAATCTCACTTACCAGCCCGTGGTCCGTAGCCCTGCAGGTTACAGCACTTCAAGTGCACATCCAAGTACATTTAAATGTGGTGAGGGATTCTGCCTCTACCACCCTTTCAGGCAGTGAGTTCCAGACCCCCACCACCCTTTGGGTGAATAAACCTCCCCACAAGTCCCCTCTAAACCTCCTACCAATTACTTTAAATCGATGCCTCCTGGTTGTTGACACCTCTGTTTAGGAGAAATAGGTCCTTCCTATCCACTCTATCTCAGACCCTAGTTATTTTATGCACCTCAATCAGCTCTCCCCTCAGACTCCTCTGTTCCAAAGAAAACTGACACCAGCCTATCCATTCTTTCACATCCTCCCTCTCCCACACTGATTCTATCATCCCAATCCCACATCCCCCATCCTCCCAATCCCTCAGTATTTACCAGTGGGATTAACAGGGTGGACATGACAGTAGAAGAAGAGACTGAGCAAGGTAACAAGACATTTATGATAGAAAGGGGGAGCAAATTTATAAACTATTCAACCATGGAGAGGATAAAACTTTTGGTGCATATGGATTGCATCCACGCATTATAAAGAAAGTAGGGAAGAGATAGGAGAGGCTGCATTAGATATATCTAAAACATCACTCGACAAAGGAATAGTGACAGAGGACTGACGGACAGTTAATGTTATTCCTATATTTAACATCAGAATCTTTTGTGTTTCAAGGTGATCACCTTTCATCCTTCTAAACTCCAGAGAGTATCGGCCCATTCTACAAATCTCTCACCATAAGATAGTCCTCTCATCCCAGGAATCAGTCTGGTGAACCTGTGTTGTACCACCTCCAAGGCAAGTATATTCTTCCTCAGATAAGGAGATGAAAGCAGTGGGGGTCAAGAGATCACGGGGTAAACGAGAGGCCCAAGATTCCTTTGTGGTGCCCACAGAAGCAACAACAGGTTGCATTTATATAGCACCTTTAAAATAGTGAAACATCCCAAGGCACTTCGCTGGAGCGTAAATCAGACAAAACTTGTCACCGAGCCACACAAGGAGCTTTTCGGACGGGATAAGCAAAAGTTCAGTCAGAAAGGACAGTTTTAAGGAGCGTATTAAAAGGAAAGAGAGAGCGAGAGAGACGGAGAGGTTTCGGGGAGAATTCCAGAGCTTGGGGCCCAGGCAGCTGAAGGCATGGCCACCAATGGTGGGAGCGATGGAATTCTTTGCGGACGCGTTAGAGGGCAGAATTGGACAAGCGCAGAGATCTTGGAGGATTGTAGGGGCTGGAGGAGATTACAGAGATAGGGAAGGGTTATAGGTGGCTGGAGGAGGTTATAGCGATAGGGAGGGTTATAGGTGCTGTAGGATGCTATAGAGCTAGGGAGGGGTGTAGTGGCTGGAGGAGATTACAGAGGTAGGGACGGGTGTAGGGGTTGGAGGATGTTACAAAGATAGGGAGGGTGTAGGGGCTGCAGGGGCTTACAAGAGAAAGGGAGGAGTGTAGGTGCTGGAGGAGGTTACAGAGATAGGGAGGGGTGTAGGGCTGGAGGGGGTCATAGAGAAAGGGAGGGGTGTAGGTGCTGGAGGAGGTTACAGAGTTAGGGAGGGGTGTAGTGGCTGGAGGAGGTTACAGAGGTAGGGAGGGGTGTAGGGGTTGGAGGAGATTACAGAGGTAGGGAGGTGTGTAGGGGATGGAGGATGTTACAGAGATAGGAAGGGTGTAGGGGCTGGAGGGGGTCACAGAGAAAGGGAGGGGTGTAGGTGCTGGATTGGGTTACAGAGATAGGGAGGTGATCTCAGTCCAAACCCGGAATCAGAGGCAGGTTATTTTGCAACTTTTGCCTACAGCTGCCTCGGCCCCTACATCCCTCCCAGATCTCTGCGCTCCTCCAATTCTGGCCTCAAGCGCATCCGCCCAGAATTCCATCGCTCCACCATTGGAGGTCGTGCCTTCAGCTGCCTGGGCCCCAAGCTCTGGAATTCCCTCCCTAAACCTCTCTGTCTCTCTCTCTCTCTCTCCAACTTTAAGAAGCTCTTTAAAAACGACATATTTAACAGGGTTTTGGTCACTGGCCTAATCTCTCCTTACCTGGCTCGGTGTCAGATTTTTGTCTGATTTACGCTCCTGCTAAGTGTCTTGGGAGTAAGTACATAGTGTGCTTGTTGAGCAAAATCCATCAGCTTGTTTAGATTTATCACAACCGTGACACTTGCTACTCGGAACTGGAAACAGTGACAGTAACGCTTGCCAGTCTCACTTCCTTCAGATGATAGAACTGTCCTTACCTTTTAAAAAATCCTGAACATAAGAACCGAAGAAATTGGATCAGGAGCAGGCCCTTTTAGCCCCTCGAGCCTGTTACACAGGAACAGCAGGACGGCCGTTCAGTCCCTCGAGCCTGTTACACAGGAACAGGAGGAGGCCCATTCAGCCCCTCGAGCCTGCTACATAGGAACAGGAGGAGGCCCATTCTGTCCCTCGAACCTGTTACACAGGAATAGGTAGAGGTCCATTCAGCCCCTCGAGTCTGTTACATAGGAACAGGAGGCGCTCCATTCAGCCCCTCAAGCCTGCTAAGCATTATAAAGAGGAGACCCATTGAGCCCCTCGAGCCTGATACACAGGAACATCAGGCGCATTCAGCCCCTCGAACCTGTTGCACAAGCAGAGGAGGAGGCCCATTCAGCCCCTCGAGCCTGTTACACTGGAACAGGAGGAGGCCCATTCAGCCCCTCAAGTCTGTTACCACTGAAAAAGGAGGAGACCCATTTATTCCATCGAGCCTGTTACACAGCAACAGGAGGAGGCCCATTCAGCCCCTCGAGTCTGCTACAAAGGAACAGGAGGAGGTCCATTCAGCCCCTCAAGCCTGTTACACAGGAAGAGGAGAAGGCCCATTCTGGCCTGGAGCCTGTTACACAGGAACAGCAGGAGACCCATTCAACCCCTCGAGCCTGTTACACAGGAACAGGAGGAGGCCCATTCAGTCCCATCGAGCCTGTTACACAGGAACAGGAGGAGGCCCATTCAGCCCCACGAGCCTGTTATACAGGAAAGAAGGAGGCCCATTCAGCCCATCGAGCCTGTTACACAGAAACAAGAGCAGATCATTTTACCCCATAATTGAGAAGAGGTTTAGGGAGGGAGGTCCAGAACTTGGGGCTCAGGCAGCTGAAGGCACATCCTCCAAAGTTTGAGTGAATATAATCAGTGATGCTCAGGATTTGAGAATTTGAGGAGCGCAGAAATCGCGGGGTTTGTGGGGCTGGAGGAGATTGCAGAGATAGTGTGGCGTGGGGTGTGTATTGGAGGGGGGTGGGCTTGGAGGAATTTCAAAGCAAGAATTTTGAAATGGAGGCGTTGCTTAACCGGGAGCCAGTGTAGGCCAACGAGCACAGGGAGTGATGGGTGAGCGGGACTCGGTGCAAGTTAGGACACAGAGGCAGCCGAGTTTTTGATCACCTCTAGTTTACATCGGGTAGAATGTGGGAGGCCGGCCACGAGTGCGTTGGAATGGTCAAGTATGGAGAAAGCAAAGGCATGGGTGAGGGCTTCAGCAGCAGATGAGCTGTGGCAGGGCTGGAGATGGGCGATGTTACAGAGGGGGACATCGGTGGTTTTAGTTATACTGCGGATATGTGCGCGAAGGCAACTCCAAAGTCTGAAAGGCGATAAAGCATCTCCTGAGGAAAACACAATGAATTCTCTTTCGCACAATTCTGAGGCGAGGCTGGTAATAATCAGGAGATATTTATACCTTCCCCATCTAGCGTCCTGCATCCACTTAAGACGTTCCTTTCTCCTCGTTTCTGACGGAGGAAATAGTTGAAAAGTTTCAAAGTTGTATCGTTTTCATTTTTATTTTCCATTTCTCTTCTTAGCAAAATATCTTTGGTTTTATGCTTCCGTTCTTCGAATTAGAACAGTTGGCCTCAGTACAAAGGCCTTTAGTCGTCAATTCAGTTCCTTTTACGAAACACATTGACAATGTTAGCTTTTCAAAGAAAGAAATCCTTCAGCTTGCACATTCGATGGGAGAGTTAGGGGACTGGAGAGGTGGGCTTCGATGGGAGAGTTGGGGGACTGGAGTGATGGGCTTCGATGAGAGAGTTAGGATACTGGTATGGTTGGCTTCGATGGGAGAGTTCGGGGACTGGAGTGATGGGCTTCGATGAGAGAGTTAGGGTACTGGTATGATTGGCTTCGATGGGAGAGTTAGGGGACTGGAGTGATGGGCTTCGATGAGAGAGTTAGCGTACTGGAGTGATGGGCTTCGATGAGAGAGTTAGGGTACTGGTATGATTGGCTTCGATGGGAGAGTTAGGGGACTGGAGTGATGGGCTTCGATGAGAGAGTTAGGGTACTGGAGGGATGGGCTTCGATGGAAGAGTTAGGGTACTGGAGTGATGGGCTTCAATCGGAGAGTTAGGGGACTGGAGTGATGTACGTCGATGGGAGAGTTAGAGGACTGGAGGGGTGGGCTTCGATGGGAGTGTTACGGGACTGGAGGGATGGGCTTCAATAGGAGAATTAGGGTACTGGAGGGATGGGCTTCGATGGGAGAGTTAGGGTACTGGAGGGATGTACTTCGATGGGAGAGTTAGGGTACTGGAGGGATGTGCTTCGATGATAGATTACTATGTAAAGGGGTGGACCAACTGTTTTTATTTTTGTGATGTTGGTTGAGGGATACATAACGTCCCCTGCTTGTAATATCAGCTGTTGCTTAGTGTTTAGACATGCGGCTGTGAGTCAGAAGGCTGTGGTTACGCGT
Source organism: Pristiophorus japonicus (assembly GCF_044704955.1). NCBI lineage: Eukaryota > Metazoa > Chordata > Chondrichthyes > Pristiophoridae > Pristiophorus > Pristiophorus japonicus. The sequence continues at coordinate 12,761,446 of NC_092007.1, read as the reverse complement.
CCCAATTTAGCAACTTGAGCAGGTAAATGTAGGCTGACACTCCAGTGCCAGTATTGAGTGAGTACCGAAGTGCCGGATGGGCTGTACAGAGGGAGTACCGCACTGTGGGAGGGGCAGCACTGAGGGAGCGCCTAACTGTCGGTGGGAGAGTACTGAGTGAGCGCCTAACTTTCGGAGGGGCAGTACTGAGAGAATGCCGCACTGTCGGAGGGGCAGTACTGATGGAGCGCTGCACTTTTAGAGGGGCAGTAGTGAGGCAGCGCTGCACTGTTGGAGCGTCAGTACAGAGGGAATGTCGCACTATTGGAGGTACCGTCTTACAGATGAGACATTAAACCCGAGGCCCCGTCTGCCCTCTCAGGTGGAATGTAAAAGATCCCACGGCCATTATTTTGAAGAAGAGCAGAGGGGAGTTCTCCAATATTTATCCCTCAACCGACATCAACAAAAGAAAACTGATCTGCTCCTTTACCACGTTGCTGTTTCAAGGAGCTGGCTGTGCGTTATGGCATCCTCCTCTCTCGCCTCAATGTCTTAATTCTACAAAGTACAGAAGCATTGCAAGACCTGTTGTTTCCACTCAGAAAAGAGGAAGTTTATATCATTGCTGGTCATTGGGCCAGTTGAAGATTAAGGTCGATGTACAAAGTATTTACATCCAGAAACTGGCCATTGGGTCCCACCGCTCCGTGCCGGGGTTTATGCTCCACACCAGCCTCCTCCCTCCCCTCTCCATCTCACCTCATCACCATATCCTTGTATTCCTTTCTCCCTCATATGTTTATCCAGCTTACCCTTCAATGTATCTCTGCTATTCGCCTCAACCCCTCCCTGTGGGTGCGAGTCCCACATTCTCACCCCTCTCTGGGTAAAGAAGGTTCTCCTGAATTCCCCATTGGATTTATTAGTGACTATCTTATATTGATGGCCCCTAGTTCTGGTCTCCCTCCACAAGTGGAAACATCTTCTCTACGGTTAACCTCTCGAAACATTTAATAATCTTAAACACCTCCATTAGCTCACCCCTCAGCCTTCACTTCTCTCGAGAATTGAGCCCCAGCCTATCCTGATAGTTTAAACTTCTCAGTTCTGGTATCATCTTTGTAATTTTTTTTGCAGCTTCTCCAGTGCCTCTATATGATTTTTATAACATAGAGACCAGAACTGTGCACAGTTCTCCAAGTGTGGTCTAACCGAGGTATATGGAGTCTGGAACTGTGCACAGTGCTCCAAGTGTGGTCTAACCCAGGTATATGGAGACTAGAACTGTGCACCGTGCTCCAAGTGTGGTCTAGCCAAGGTATACATGGAACAGATCAGTGCTCAGTGCTCATTTAAAACTGAGATGAGGAGGAATTTCTTCTCTCAGAGGGTTGTAAATCTGTGGAATCACTGCCCCAGAGAGATGTGGAAGCTGGGACATTGATTAGATTTAAGGCAGAGATAGGCAGTTATTAACTGATAAGGGATTAAGGGATTATGGGGAGCGGGCAGGGAAGTGGCCCTGAGTCCATGATCGGATCAGCCATGATCATATTAAATGTTGAAGCAGGCTCGAGGGGCTGTATGGCCTATTCCTGCTCCTATTTCTTATGTTGTTATGTTCTTAATCATCCAGACCAAAGTGGAAAAGCTCACATTTCATAGGGCGGTGATCTGTGGGATATTCCCCGCCTCACCGGCAGTGCCCCGCGCCTTACCTGTGAAGAAGGTGAGTAGCATGGCCACCCAGCCCAGGCTATCGGACCAGGAGAAGCGCCTGTCGTCAAAGCGCTTACTCAGGGAGTTGACCCCGGTGTACACAGCCATGGCCAACAGCACCAGGAACGCTGGGCGGGATGGAGAGAAAAGCACAGCCCGTACACTTCCCGCAGTGTCCCTTCGGCCACACGCCTCCCACCCCACTCGCCCCAAGTTACCGCAGTGCCAGTCTGTGCACTTTGCTCACACACACCGTCCCACCAACCCACACACTCAATCACCGCTGCTCTGGGCTGTCCCTCTCTCTCTCTATGTCTCTCCATCTCTCTCTCTGACTCACTCTCCATCTCTCTCTTTGTCTCACTCTCTCACTCTATCTCTCTCTCTGCCTCTATCTCTCTCTGTCTCTGTATCTCCCTCTCTTTCTGTCTCTATCTCTGTTTCTCTGCCGCTCTTTCTCCCGATCTCTCTGTCTCTGTCTCTCTCTCTGTCTGTCAGTCTGTTTCTCTTTCTTTCTGTCTCTCTCTCTCTCTTCCTTTGTCTCTCTCCCTTTCTTCATCTCTCTCTCTCTCTGTCTCGCGCGCTCTCTCTCTGTCTCTGTATGTCCCTCTCTCTGTCTCTCAGCCTCTCGCTCTATCCCTGTCTCTCTCTCTCTCGCTCTCTCTCTCGCCTTGTTTCTCTCTCTCTCTCTCTCTGTCTCGCTCTCTCTCTGTCTCCCTTTCTCTCCCTCGCTCTCTCTCTCTCTCTCTTCCTGTCTCTCTCTCTCTCTCTCTCTCTCTCTCCCACTGCAGCCAGTGATGACCCGCCAGAAACGCTATTCACTGAAGATGAAGAAGAGGATTCCTGCAGCGAAGGTGCGGTTAAACGTCTCGGAGAACGAGGAGTGAGTGAAAGCGAGCACTCCCGCGATCAGCCCCGAGAAACAGGACATCGCCGACAGGATCATAAAGGCTCTGGTAGCGTTCCAGTCAGCTGCAAGAGAGGGGGAGGGCAGAGAGGGAGTGGGCGAAAGAGATAGAGAGACAGAGAGAGAGAGAGAGATAGAGAGAGGGAAGGAGCGCGAGAGAGGGAGAGAGAGAGAGAGGTAGAAAGAGAGAGAATGAGATAGAGAGTAAAGAGAGAGAGAGAACTAGAGAGAGTCAGAGAAAGGGAGAGAGGGAGAGACTGACAGGGAGAGATGGAGGGACAGAGAAAGAGGCAGAGTGAGAGACAGAGACAGAGAGTGAAAGGGAGAGGCAATGTGTATGAGAGAAGGTGAGCGAGATAGTGACTAGAGGAGTGAAATGAGAGAGAAAGTAGACAGGGAACAGAACAAAATATAACTAAATAACGTATTGATTTCTCAATCTGCCTGTGCTGTACCTGCCCTGGGAGCGTTTGATGGGACAGTGTAGAGGGAGCTTTACTCTGTATCTAAACCCCTGTACCTGCCCTGGGAGTGTTTGATGGGACAGAGTAGAGGGAGCTTTACTCTGTATCTAACCTCATGTTGTACCTGTCCTGAGTGTGTTTGGTGGGGCACTGTAGAGTGAGCGTTACTCTGTATCTAACCCCGTGCTGTACCTGCCCTGGTAGTCTTTGATGGGACAGAGTTGAGTGAGCTTTACTCTGTATCTAACCTCATGCTGTACCTGCCCTGAGTGTGTTTGGTGGGGCACTGCAGAGTGAGCTTTTCTCTGTATCTAACCCCGTGCTGTTCCTGCCGTGGGAGTGTTTGATGGGACAACGGAGAGGGAGCTTTACTCAGTATCTAACCCGTGAAGGTTGCATGTATCAGTTCGCTAATTACGGAATGGATATTTCCAGGTCAGGCATGCAAATGTAAGCCACAGCAGATGGACTTTGTTCAGGCGATGGGAGTACGGTTATGTAATGGTAAGGAGCCACAATATATATTTGTTTATATTTTAAAATGTACTTTTATATAATTCCTGTACGTGGTCAATAAAGTGTTGGGTGGATTATGTACGGCTTCTCGAAGTGCTATATTTCTGTACGTGGTGTCTAAAGTGTTAGCTGGAATTTGCACATCTTCTCAGAATACTGTGGACAATGTAAGTATATGAGAGACACTTAAGCGAGGACTGAAGGCGGATGGGAGATGAAACAATCCCGTCTGTAAACAGGATGAATGAAACCTCGGGGGATGGGACTAGCAGTTTGAATTCAAACAAGAAGACGGGGTGTTGACGGGCATCAGAATTAGCCAATCAACAAAAGGAATATGTTAGCTCTAGCCAAACATAACTGGACAGCAGGATACTGTGAGGTGACAGTTGGATGTGTAGTATAAATAAAGCAGGACAAAGCCTTGCTCACTTTCTGGAGCATCGAGATGAAAACTGACCGGAGTTATTAGAGACCGGTCAGCCGAAAACTCAGAAGTTTTAATCCAGTAGGACGGATCACCCACCGGATTATACGTAAACCAGTTTTGGCACAGTCATTCCCAGAATGGTTATAATCGTCCCATTTCCTGAGGTTTCATTCATCCTATTTACAGACTGGATTTTTTCATCTCCCATTGGCCTTCAGTCCTCTCTTAAGTGTCTCTCATGTACCTACATTGTCCACAGTATTCTGAGAAGATGTACAAATTCCAGCTAACACTTTAGACACCACATTCTAGTTAACTTAGAGGCATAGATATTGTGAAGGAACGAATTATTTTAATTGTATGTAACTGTTTAACTTGGGGCATATATATTGCGAAGTTGAATTAAAAATCGGTAAGCTAGAGAATTTGCAGTTTCGTTGTTACTTCCAAACCTTTACTCAATAGTGTTGAACTAGGAATTTGTAGTTGTTTTAATCTTTGTAATGAAGTCCATTGAATCGGAAAATGTCAGTGTTCGTATAAGTCATGGTATTTGAAACCCATAGGAAAAGTATTAAACTGTAGGTGGGGCATTACTGAGGGAGAGCAGCACTATCGGAAGGTCAGTACTGAGGGAGCACCGCACTGTAGGAGGTGCAATAGGGAGGGAGCGCTACACTGTTGGAGGGTCAGTACTGAGGGAGAGTGACACTGTCAGAGGGTCAGTACTGAGGGAACACCACACTGTGGGATGGAGGAGTTACAGATATAGCGAGGGAGGGGGCGAGGAGGCGTTGGAGGAATTTGAAAACAACGATGAAAATTTTAAAATCTGGACATTGCCGGAATGATAGCCAATGTAGATGAGCGAGCAATGGGGAGGGGGACGGAGGAGAGTGATGGGTGAACGGGACGGTGTGATTTAAAAGATGTGAGTTTTGGATGAGCTCACATTTAGGAATGCCGGCCAGGAGAGGATTAGAATAGACATGTCTGGAGGTAGCAAAGGTACACAGGAGGGTTTCAGCACCCAATGAGCTGAGGCAGGGGAGGAGACGGTGATGTTACGGAGGTGGAACTAGAGTGTCAATCTCCGTGATTGCATAACTGTGTTCAACACTGATGGTCTCTTTCCTCTATCTCTCTCTATCTCCTACTCTCTCTCTATCTATCAGTGTCTCTCTCGCTCCCTCTCTCAGTCCCTCTCCCTGTCTCTCTCTCTCCCGCTATCGCTTAGAGTCTCTCTCACTCCCTCTCTCTCTCTTTGTGTTTTTTTCTCTCTCTCTGCCTCTATCACCCCCCTCTCTCTCCCCTTCCCTCTCTCTCGCTCTCTCTCTCTATCTCTCTCCCTGTCTCTGCCTCTTCCTCGCTCCCTCACTTTCACTCTCTCTCTCTCACTCTCTCTTTCTCTCTCGTTTCCTCTCACTCCCTCTCATTCTCTCCCTCTCTTTTTCTCTCACTCTGTTTCTCTCGCTCCCTCTCTTACTCTCTCTCTCCCTGTGTCTCTTTCTCCCTTTCTGTCTCTTAATCGCTCACACGCTCTCTTGCTCTCTCTCCCTCTCTCTCTCTCTGTCTCTCTCACCCGCTCTCTTGCTCCCGCTCATTCACGGTCTCTCTCCCCCACTCTCTCTCTCGCTCTCTCTGGCTGTCTTTTGCCCTCTCTCACTCACGCTCCCTCTCTTTCTCCCTCTCACTCTCTCCCTGTGTTTCTCTCTCTCTCTATCTCCCTCCCTCTTTCGCTCTCTGTCACTCCCTATCTTTCTCTCTCCCTCTCTCTTTCCCTCCATTTCTTACTCTCCCTCTCTTTCTCTCTCTTTGTCACTCGGTCTCTCTCTCGCTCTCTTTCTCCCCCTCTCTCCCACTCTCCGACTCTCCCGATCTCTCGCACTCCCTCTCTCTCTCTCTCTCGCTGCATCTCTTCAGGTGGGAATTCTGAAATGGAGCCCGATGATTTTCAGCAGACCAACTCCAGCGAGGTTCCACACGATGTCCCAGCGACTGAAGACGATCTCAGCATCTGGCGAGGATTGCACATCTTCACCATGGCGATCTACGCCTTCATCTACATCTTGGGTGGGTCGGCCAATGGGCTGGTCATCTGGGCCACCGTCTTGCAGGGGAAGAGAACGACCTACACCGTCTGGTTGCTGAGCCTCGCCGTGGCCGACTTCACATTTTCTCTCCTGCTCCTGCTCTTCATCATCCAACTCGCCCTGGACAACCACTGGCCCTTCGGCCGGCTGTTCTGCAAGCTCCACTTCGGGCTGGTGAAGCTCTGCCTGTATACCAGCATATTCACACTGGCCACCATCAGCGTGGACCGCTGGGTCTCGGTGGTGCTGCCCATCTGTTCCAGTAACCAACGCGGCCCACGGCTGGCCGCTCTGCTCAGCCTGTGGGTGTGGGTGGCAGACGCCACCTTAAGCACGCCGATCTTCACCATCTGACATTTTGTATCCCTGGGCAATAGTAGTGTGTGCTACACCGAATTGGTGCTGGAGGGCGAGCGGGCAGTGATAGAGTGGGTGGCTCTGAACAGGATGGATTACAGAGACAAGGACTACTGGGCCATGATAGTGTGGGTGGCTCTGAACAGGACGGATTACAGAGACAAGGACTATTGGACGGTAATAGAGTGGGTGGCTCTGAACAGGATGGATTACAGAGACAAGAACAACTGGACGGTTATAGAGTGGGCAGCTCTGAACAGGACGGATACAGAGACAAGAACTATTGGTCGGTGATTGAGTGGGCAGCTCTGAACAGGACTATTCCAGAGACAAGGACTACTGGACGGTGATAGAGTGGTCAGCTCCGAACAGGACGGATTACGGAGACAAGGACGACTGGGCAGTGATAGAGTGGGCAGCTCTGAACAGGACGGCTTACAGAGACAAGAACTACTGGGCAGTGATAGAGTGGGCAGCTCTGAACAGGACGGCTTGCAGAGACAAGAACTACTGGACAGTGATAGAGTGGGCAGCTCTGAGCAGGGCGGATTAGAGAGACAAGAACTACTGGATGGTGATAGAGTGGGCAGCTCTGAACAGGACGGATTACAGAGACAAGAACTACTGGACGGTGATAGAGTGGGCAGCTCTGAACAGGACGGATAACAGAGACAAGAACTACTGGACGGTGATAGAGTGGGCAGCTCTGAACTAGACGGATTACAGAGACAAGGACTACTGGACAGTGATAGCAAGGTCGAACGGATTGCTTTACGCCCGGTACCGAGCGCTAATCATCGCCCACATCCTCAGTTGCATCTTCATCCCATTCCTGGCCATGGCCACCAGCTATGCCATCATCGGGCTGCGGCTGAGGTGGGGCTGCTTGGTGCCCAGTGGTGGCAATTCCTTCAGCCTCATCGCCACCATCATCCTGGCCTTCCTCCTGTGCTGGGCGCCCTACAAGACATTTTCTATTCTCCTGCTGCTCCACATGCAAGATCAACTGCCATCCCCAGTGCTGATCGTGGGCTTCGAGCTCAACCACGCCCTGACCAGTGTCAACAGCTGCATCAACCCCGTCCGCTACATCTTCATGTGGCAGGACTTCAGGGATTTGCTTAAGAAGTCATTTAATCGGGTCAACAACCAGGGGGCATAGATTTAAAGTAATTAACCTACTCCTGCACCTATTTCTAATGTTCTTATATTCTTGTGTAGTATTAGTGGAGATTTGAGGGCAAATGTCTTCACTCAAAGATTGGTTGGGGTTTGAAGCTCACTGCCTGTAAGGGTAGCACAGGCAGAAACTCTCATTGCATTTAGAAAGTACTTAATGTATCAGCCAAAGATTTAGTTCTGCTAAGCTTCAGCATCTGTAAGACTAATACATTTTTGTCTCATTTTCTACCAATAACTGTGCTTGCAAACTGCTCCAAGATGGCTGAAAACATGGCTTAATCATTTTTAGTGACCCAAAAGGCTTTGCGAATTCAAAAGACTTTCTCGTGTCTTTTAATATGTGACAGCTGCAAAGTAATATTTCTCACAGGCATTGTCTGGGAACTGTGAAGAGGAGAGAATGAAAGACCAATTCATGGTGAAAAACTATTCCTTTCTTTTAGAAACATAGAAACATAGAAAATAGGTTCAGCCCTTCTAGCCTGCACCACCATTCAATGAGTTCATGGCTGAACATGCAACTTCAGTACCCCATTCCTGCTTTCTCGCCATACCCCTTGATTCCCCGAGTAGTATGGACTTCATCAAACTCATTTTTGAATATATTTAGTGAATTGGCCTCAACAACTTTCTATGGTAGAGCATTCCACAGGTTCACCACTCTCTGGGTGAAGAAGTTTTTCCTCATCTCGGTCCTAAATGGCTAACCCCTTATCCTTAGACTGTGACCCCTGGTTCTGGACTTCCCCAACATTGGGAACATTCTTCCAGCATCTAACCTGTCTAACCTGTTTTAGACCTAAACAATTACATACATGGTGTGCAGACATCCAGACAACTAATGAATGATGGCAGTAACACATGAGGTCAGTGCTGCAGTCAATGTGAGTGGTGACCTGGTCAGATACCAAGAGAATCAGGGGGTTAATTTCAAATCGCTGACCAAGGCTGGAGTTAGCTCATTGGTGAGAGTCTTTGCAGAGTAATTATTTCGGATAGAAGCAATTTTTAACTCTTAAGTACTTTAATGGGGTTGGTCGCTGTGGGTTAATAATTGTGCATTTGATGTTACTGTGAGTGCTTCTATTTCTTTTGATTGTTCTATGTAAAAATAACCACTGGATAGGGGTGAGAAAAGAAATATCCTGTGTCTGTGTTGTTTGTGTCTCACAAATCTGATCTCTGTAAAGTGTAGAGAATATAAGTACATTTTACAGTCTAAAACTGCAATATGTTCTTTATGACATCACTAACACACGCATCACAAAACAAGACGGCTGTTGCTAGAAACTGGAAACGTGTGACTTCTCACATGACCCGTTTATTGTTTTTCATCAGGAATTGCATTATCGCTGTTGTCCACCAGGTGGAGCTCTATATTACTCTTTCCCCCCTTAATGAAGAAGTAAAAAGAACATAAGAACATAAGAAATAGGAACAGGAGTCGGCCATTTGGCCGATCAGAGCTGGCTCTGCCATTCAATAAGATCATGGCTGATCTGATCTTGGCCTCAACTCCACTTTCCTCCCCGCTCCCCATAACCCTTCACTCCATTATTGCTCAAAAACATGACTACATCCAACATAAATATATTTAATGTCCCAATTCTCTGCCCCAGAAAGCTGTCTGAGGCAGAGAATTCCCTAGTTTTACAACTCTCTGAGAGCAGAAATTCCACATCATCTCAGGTTTAAATGGGCGACCGCTTATTCAGAAACTATGTCCCCTAGTTCTAGATTCCCTCACGAGGGGAAACATCCTCTATGCATATACCATGTCAAGCACCCTCATTATCTTATATGTTTCAATAAGATCACCTCTCATTCTTCAAACTCATATGAGTATAGGCCCAATCTGCTCAACCTTTCTTCATAAGTTAATTCCTTCATCTCAGCAATCAAACTAGTGAACCTCCTCTGAACTGCCTCCAATGCAAGTATATCCCTCCTTAAATAAGGATACCAAAACTGTACGCAGTACTCTATGTGTGGCCTGCTGAATACCCTGTACAGTTGTAGCAGGACCTCTCAGCTTTGATACTCTGTTCCCCTTGCAAGAAAGGTCAACATTCCATTTGCCTTCTTGATTACTTGCTGTACATGCATGCTAACTTTCAAGGACTCCCAGATCACTCTGTACCACAGCATTTTGTAATCTCTCCCTATTTAAACAATAATTTCCTTTGTTTATTTTTCCTAGCAAAGTGAATAACCTCATTTTCCCATTTTATACTCCATCTGCAAAATGTTTGCCCACTCACTTAGCCTGACTATATCACTTTGCAGATTCTTTGTGTCGTCCTCACAACATGCTTTGTCACCCATCTTTGTGTCATCAGCAAACTTAGTTACATTACACTAGGTCCCTTCATGCAAATCATTAATATAGATTATAAATAACTGAGGCCACAGCATCGGTCCCTGTGGCACCACACTACTTATCGGTTGCCAACCAGAAACTGACCCATTTAGCCCCACAATTTGTTTTCTGTTAGTTAGCCAAACCTCTATCCATGCTAATATATTACCCCAGACCCCGTGAACTTTTACCTTGTGCAGTAACCTTTTATGTGGCACCTTCTCAAATGCCTTCTGGAAATCCAAATACACCACATCCACTGGTTTCCCCCTTATTCACCCTGCTGCTAACAAAAAAATAATTGTACATAACTTGCATTGTTATACACAACAAAGATATGGACTTACGTTGCCATATATACAAATCAAACTTAACCACTGCTTTTCTCTTTCAAAGAGGATACCTTCACTCTCGAAGGGAAATTTCCAAACTTGGTATCGACCTTAAACTCATTCTAGGCTGATCCTGAGGAGAGTTTTTCTCAAAGAGTAACCCTTGATTTAGATTTGAACTCTTTACAACTTCAGACTGTTTCTCTGCCTGACTCGGATTCTGACTTTCTCATGGACATGTTTCTTGTACATCTGATGTAGGCTTTGGTACTGGTACTCTACTTGTAACAAGACCATCCGACTCATCAGAAATAGTCGAATCATTCCAACGTTCAACTCCTTCCACATCTCTGGGTAATATATGATCAATCTGAACAAACCTAAACTTTCCATGATCAAACTTATTGAACAAATATGTGTGAGGACCACACATCCTCACTACTCTTCCTGGTAACCACGTTAACCATTCATGGTGATGGTTCTTCACTCACACCTTCTGATTCAATCTCACTTCTCGCTCTTACTCTACCTCTATCATGATTCTCTTTCTCTCTTGATTGTTTCTCTTCTATCGACTGTGCCCAGTTTGGATAGAACAATGATAAACGGGTTTGTGGCTGTCGTTTGAGAAACAACTTTGCTGGTGTTCTACCAGCAGTTGTATGAGGAGTATTGTGATAAGTAATTAGAAATGTTGCCAATTTGGGATCCAACGACAACTGCAATTTCTTTGGATTTGGATGCAACATTTGTTTGATGATAGCAAGTTTTACGATATGTAGTGTGCGCTTTGCTGCACTATTTCAACCAGGGTGGCACGGTGGAACCTTGCTACGTTTCGCACCATTTATGCTCCTGAACTGTGCAAATCCATCTGAATAAAATTGCGGCCCATTATCAGATGCAATTTCTTCTGGGAGACCATGTGAAGAAAACAATCTTCGCATTGTTATTTTCTGCATCGGAGACACCTCTACCCACTTCAAAGGGCTATCAGTCACAATGAAGAATTGATGTCCTTCTAGATCAGCAAAATCTACATGTAACCTTTGCCACAACCTGGGAGGCCATTTCCATGGCTGTAATGGTACTGATGGCGGTTGCTTGCTTACCGATTGAACGGGTACACTGATTGACAATTTACTCTATATCTTTATCTAGACCTGGCCACCATAAATAACTGTGTGCAAAACTCTTGGGCAAGCACATTTCCAGGCGCTGGTCATGAAGATCTACTCGAATAACTTGAACCTGAACTTATTTGGGCTAACAAAAACCGTATCTTTTCCTATTGTTGTCTACAGCAACTGCTCACTATTTCAGGATCATTCTGTAATGCGAAAATAATACCTGGCTACAATTCTCTACTGGGAACCGTCTCCTTGAAAACCTCTCCCCTGTCTCCACCACACTCACCTCCAACAACAAGTGTGAGGAGCTCATGTACTTCTTTGTCTCAATGATTGAGACCATCCAATCAGTTGCCTCTGTGATTTCCCTTCCTTCACCTACCTCACAGGGCCAAACTTCCTCTGAGGCTCCCACCTGCCTCAGCCCTAAACTCATATCTTTCTCTACTTTATCTGTGATCTCCGCTCTTGATCCCTGCGAGCTCATCTTGTCCATGAGACCCACTTTCTGCTCCCTTGCCCCTATTCCCTCCAAACTGCTGAGCACCCAACTTTCTATTTTGGCTTCCATGTTCGCGACATTGTTTATTGTTCTCTCTCCTCAGGTACTGTTAACTCTGCTCTCATCACACTCTCCTCAAATAAACTACCCTTGACCCCACTTTGCTTGCTAGCTATCGCCCCATCTCCAACTTCCCTTTCCTGTCCAAAGTCCTTGAACGTGTTGTATCCTCACAAACCTCCCAAATCCGTGTCCATCTTACCATGAATTCCATGTTTGAATCCTTTCAATCTGGTTTTCACCCCTGCCACATTACCGAACCGTCTTTCATTGAAGTCACTAATGATATCCTTTGTGAGTGTGACACAGACAAATTATCCCTCCTGCTCCTTCTTGACGTGTCTGCAGCCTTTGACAGAGTTAAACACTCCCTTCACCTCCAACGCCTCTCCACCTATATCCAGGTGGGCGGGACTGCACTCGCCGAATTTCATTCTTATGTATCTAATGGTATTCAGAGAACCTCCTGCAATGGCTTCTCTTCCCACTCCCACATCGTTACTGTTGACAAGCTAGGTGTCATATTGATGCTGAAAATAGTTTCCAGACACATATATGTGGCATAACAAAACCGCTTTTTTCTACTACTTTAAAATTTTTCGCCTCGCCCCTGCCTCTGCTCTTCGGCTGCAGAATCCCTCGTCCATGCCTTTGTTACCTCTAGACTTGACGACTACAACTCACTCCTGGCCAGCATTCCACATTCCAGTGACGCAAACTTGAAGTCATCTAAATCTCAGCAGCTCCTGTACTAACCCTCACCAAATCCCGCTCAACCTTCACCCTGGTGCTCGCTGAGCTACATTGGCTCCCAGTTAAACAGCGCCTCGATTTCAGAGTCTCATCCTTGTTTACAAATCAGTCCATGGTTCTCGCCCCTCCCTATCTCTGTAATCAATTTCAGCCTCACAATCCCACAAGGCGGCTGTGCTCCTCAAATTCTGCCCTCTTGCGCATCCCTCATTATAACTGCTCAACGTTCGGTGGCTGTGCCTTCTGTTGCCTGGGCCCCAAGCTCTGGAACTCCCTTCCGAAACCTATCTGCCTCGCTATCCCTCGTTCCTCCTTTAAGATCCTCATTACAACCTCCCTCTTTAAACACGCTTTTGTTCATTTGCCTTAATTTCTTCTGTGGCTTGGTGTAAAATTTAGCTGTTTGACTGAAATACTGCTGTGAAGCGGTTTGGGAAGTTTTACTCCTTTAAAGACAGTATCTAACTAAAATATATTGTTATTATTCTGTTAGCTACAAACGCCAATTAGCACCTTATCCAGTGCCCCTATATAATTTTTCAATGTAAATTCCAGAACTGTGCACAGTGCTCCATGTGTGGTCTAACCAAGGTGTATGGAGACCAGAACTGTGCACAGTGCTCCAATTGTGATCTAACCAAGGTATATGGAGACCAGAACTGTGCACAGTGCTCCAAGTGTGGTCTAACCAAGGTATATGGAGACCAGAACTGTGCACAATGCTCCAAGTGTGGTCTTCACCAGGTATATGGAGATCAGAACTGTGCACAGTGCTCCAAGTGTGGTCTAACGAAGGTATATGGAGATGAGAACCGTGCACGGTGCTCTAAGTGTGGTCTCACCCAGGTATACGGAGACTGGAACTGTGCACGTTGCTCCAAGTGTGGTCTAACCAATGTATATGGAGACCGCAACTGTATGCAGTGCTGCAAGTGTGGTTTAACTGAGATCAGCTGCAAATTGAACATAAAGTCTCTGCTTTTGGACTCTATCCATCTGGAAATAAACCCCAGTGTTTGGTTTGATTTTTATGGCCGTATTAACCTGCGTCTCTACTTTTAGTGATTTGTGAATCTGTAACACCCAGATCTCTCAGTTCCTCTACGCCATTTAGCCTCTTAAAATCCAAACAGTATGTGGCCTCCTTACCTCATACTTATCGATTTCGAAGTTAATTTGCCAATCACATGCACAGTCTTCAAGTTTATCAATGTCCTCTTATAGGTTGTTGCCTTCTTAACTTCTGTTAGCTGCAAACCCCAAGTTGGTGTTGTCCGCAAATGGTGACATTGCACTTCCGATTTCCAAGTCAAAATCCTTTGTGCAATTGGTCAACAGCAGTGGTCCCAGCACTGATCCTTGTTGAACAACACTTTGCACCTTCCGCCAGTCTGAGTAACTTACCCTTAACCGCTACTCTCTGTTTCCTGTTTTGCAGCCAGCTCGCGATCCATTCTGCTAATGTCACCTGTAAACCGCGGCTTAGTGGGTAACACTCTCGCGTCCGAATGAGAAGATCCTGTGTTTGAGCCCTACTCCAGAGACTTGAGCACCAAAAACTAGGCTGATTCATCAGTACACAACTGAGGGAGTGCCGCACTGTCAGACGGGCAGCAACTTGGCAGCGCCACACTGTCGGAGGTGCAGTCCTGAGTGGACGCTGCACTGTCGGAGAGCCAGTACTAAGGAAAGGCTGCACTGTTGCAGGGGCAATACTGAGGGAGCGTCGCACTGTCCGAAGAACAGTACTGAAGGTGTGCCACACTGTCGGAGGGGTGGTACTGAGGGAGCGCCACACTGTCGGTGGATCCGTCTTTCAGAATAGACATTAAACCTGAGGCCCCGTCTGCCCTCTCAGGTGGAATGTAAAGGATTCCACATCCATTATTTTGACGAAGAGCAGAGGGGAGTTCTCCAATGTTTAACCCTCAAACAACATCAGCTAAAAAAAATGAGCTGCTCATTTACCACGTTGCTGTTTGTAGGAGCTGGCTGTGCATTGTGACATCCTCCTCTCTCGCCACAAGTGTCTTAATTCTACAAAGTGCAGAAACATTGCAAGACCTATTGTTTCCACTCAGAAAAGAGGAAGTTTATAGCATTGCTGGTCATTGGGCCAGTTGGAGATTAAGGTCAATCTACAAAGTATTTACAGCCCAGAAGCAGGCCATTGGGCCCCACCGCTCCATGTCGGGGTTTATGCTCCACACCAGCCCCCTCCCACCCCTCTCCATCTCACCCCATCACCAATTCCTTCTATTCCTTTCTCCCTCATGTGTTTATCCAGCTTCCCCTTAAATGTATCTCTGCTATTCGCCTCAACCCCTCCCTGTGGGAGCAAGTTCCACATTATCACCACTCTCTGGGTAAAGAAGTTTCTCCTGAATTCCCCATTGGATATATTAGTGTCTATCTTATATTGATGGCCCCTAATTGTGGTGTTCGCATACATGTGGAAACATCTTCTCAACGTCTACCCTATTGATCACTTTCATAATCTCTCTTTCGTAAGACCTCTATCACCTGACACCACAGAATTCACTTCGCACGGAACACCAGCCTGTGCAGCATTTCCTGATAGTTATAACCTCTCAGTTGAGGTATCATTCTCGTAAATCCTCTTTTGCACGTTCTGATTTTTGTCATATGGATACCGTAAATGTGCGCGTTGCTCTAAGTGTGGTCTAACCACGGTATATGGAGATGAGAAATAAGCACAATGCTGACAGTGTGATCTAACAATGTAAATGTCGACCAGAACTGTGCACAGTGCTACAAGTTTGGTCTAACGTAGTTATATGGAGTCCAGAACTGTGCACAGTTCTCCATGTATGGTCTAACCAAGGCATGTGGATCACAGAACATAGAAACGTAGAAACATAGAAAACAGGTGCAGGAGTAGGCCATTCGGCCCTTCGAGCCTGCACCTCCAATCAATATGATCATGGCTGATCATGCAACTTCAGTACCCCATTCCTGCTTTCTCTCCATACACCTTGATCCCTTTAGCCGTAAGGGCCACAGCTAAATCGATTTTGAATATATCTAACGAACTGGCCTCCACAACTTTCAGTGGCAGAGAATTCCACAGGTTCACAATTCTCTGAATGAAGAAGTTTCTCCTCATCTCGGTCCTAAATGGCCTACCCCTTATCCTTAGACTGTGAACCCTGGTTCTGGACTTACCCAACATCGGGAACATTCTTCCTGCATCGAGCTTGTCCAATACCAACAGAATTTTATATCTTTCTATGAGATCCCCTTTCATGCTTCTTAGTTCCAGTAAATATAAGCCTAGTCGATCCAGTCTTTCTTCATATGTCAGTCATGCTATCCCTGGAATAAGTTGTTATAACCTTCGCTGCACTCCCTCAGTAGCAAGAATACCCTTCCTCAGATTAGGAGAACAAAACTGTACACAATGTTCAAGGTGAGGCCTCACCAAGGCCCTGTACAACTGCAGTAAGACTTCTCTGCTCCGATAATCAAATCCCCTCGCTATGAAGGCCAACATGCCATTTGCCTTCTTCACCGCCTGCTGTACCTGCATGCCAACTTTCAATGACTGATGTACCATGACACCCAGGTCTCGTTGCACCTCCCCTTTTCCTAATCTGTCACCATTCAAATAATGTTCTGCCTTCCTGCTTTTGCCACCAAGTGGGTAACCTCACATTTATCCACATTATACTGCATCTGCCATGCATTTGCCTGCTCACCTCAACTGTCCAAGTCACCCTGCAGCCACTTAGCATCCTCCTCACAGCTCACACCGCCACCCAGCTTAGTACCATCTGCAAACCTGGAGATATTACAATCAATTCCTTCGTCATACCCATTAATATATATTGTAAATAGTTCGGGTCCCAGCACTGAACCATGCGGTACCCCAGTAGTCACTGCCTGCCACTCTGAAAAGGACCCGTTTATTCCTACTCTATGCTTGCTGTCTGGCAACCCGTTCTCTATCCACGTCAATACATTACCCCCAATAACACGTGCTTTAATTTTGCACACTAATCGCTTGTGTGGGTCCTTGTGAAAAGCCTTTTGAAAGTCCAAATACACCACATTCACTGATTCTCCCTTGTCCACTCGACTAGTTACATTCTGAATAAATTCTAGAAGATTTGTCAAGCATGATTTCCGTTTCATCAATCCATGCTGACTTGGACCGATCCTGTCATTGTTTTCCAAATGCGCTGCTATCACAGCTTCAATAATTGATTCCAACATTTCCCAAATACTGATGTCAGGCTAACTGGTCTATTATTTCCCAGTTTTCTCTCTCCCTCCTTTTTTAAAAAGTGGGGTTACATTAGCTATCCTCCAATCCATAGGAACTGATCCAGAATTTAAAGAATTTTGGCAAATGACCACCAATGTATCCACTATTTTGAGGGCCCCTTCATTAACTATGCTGGGATGCTGACTACCAGGCCCATGGGATTTATCGGCCTTCAATCCCATCAATTTCCCAAAAACTATTTCCTGACTAATAAGGATTTCCTTCAGTTCCCCATTCTCGTGAGACCGCCGGTCCCCTAGTATTTCTGGAAGATTATTTGTGTCTTCCTTAGTGATGACATAACCAAAGTTTTTGTGGAATTGGTCTGCCATTTCTTTGTTCCCCATTATATATGCACCTGATTCTGACTGCAAGGGACCTACATTTGTCTTCACTAATCTTTTTCTCTTCACCTATATATAGAAGCTTTTGCTGTCAGTTTTTATGTTCCCTGTAAGCTTCCTCTCATACTCCATTTCACCCCTCCAAATTAAACCCTTTGTCCTCCTCTGCTGATTTCTAAATTTCTCCCAGTCCTCAGGTTTGTTGCCTTTTTTCTGGCCAATTTATAAGCCTTTTCCTTGGATTTAACACTATCCCTAATTTCCCTTGTTAGCCACGGATGAGATATCTTCCCCGTTTTATTTTTTATGTCAGATAGGGATGTACAATTGTTCAAATTCATCCATGTGTTCTTTAAGTGTCTGCCATTGCCTATCCACCATCAACCCTTTAAGTATCATTCGCCAGTCTATCCTAGCCAATTCACACCTCATACCATCGATGTTACCTTTCCTTAAGTTCAGGAGCCTAGTCTCTGAATTACCTGAGTCACTCTCCAACTTAATGAAGAATTCTACCATATTGTGGTCACTCTTCCCCAAAGGGCCTCGCACAACAAGATTGCTAATTAATCCTCTCTCATTGCACAACACCAAGTCTAGGATGGCCAGCACTCTATTTGGTTCCTTCTCATATTGGTCTGGAAAACCATCCCTTATACACTTCAGGAAATCCTCCTGCACGATATTGCCACCAGTTTGATTAGCCCAATTAATATTTAGATTAAAGTCACCCATGATAACTGCACGCATCCCTAATTTTCTGTTTTGATGCTATCCCCAACCTCACTACTCAACCTCACTACTACTGTTTGGTGGTCTGTACACATCTCCCACTAGCGTTTTCTGCCCTTTGGTGCTCCGCAGTTCTACCCATACAGATTCCACATCATCCAAGCTAATGTCTGTTCTTAATATAGTGTATTAGTCTGCTCTTTAAGCAGCAACACTACCCAACCACCTTTCCTTTCTGTCTATCCTTCCAGAATATTGAATACCCCTGGATGTTGAGTTCCCTGGAGCCATAATCTCTGTAATCCCAATTACATCATATCCGTTAACATCAATCTGCAGTTAATTCATCCACCTTATTACGAATGTTCCTCGCATTGAGACACAAAGACTTCAGCCTAGTTTTTTTTTAACACTCTTTGCTTTTAGAATTAAGTTGTAATGTGGTCCTTTTTGACTTTTCCCTTTGAGTTCACTGCCCTCTACGTTTTCTTATCTCCTTTCTACCTTGTGCTTCTGGCCACTTTTCACTTCCCTCTGTCTCCCTGCAGGGATTCCCATCCTCCTGCCATATTCGTTTAAACCCTCCCCAACAGCACAAGCAAACGTTCCCGCTAGGACAGAACAGTGCACAGCGTTGGCAGTTTTGTCTCAAAACTTTGCACAGTGCTCCATGTGTGGTCTAAGGCATGTTGATCGAGATCAGTATTATGCACAGTGCTCCACGTGTGTCCTAACAAAGGTATATGGAGACCAAAATTGTAAACAGTGCTGCTAGTTTAGCCTAACAGAGGTATATGGAGAGAAGAATTGTACACAGTGCTCCAAGTGTGTTTTATCCAAGGAATATGGAGACCAGAACAGTGCACAATGCGTCAAGTTTGGTCTAACCATGGTGGATGCAAATTTAACATAACTTCTTTACTTTTGAATTCCATCCTTCCCGAAATGAACCCCAGTGCCTGGTTTGCATTTTTATGGCCATACTTTTCAGGGGCAGTACTAAGGGGGTGCCGCAATGTCAGAGGGGCAGCACTGAGGGAGCACCGCACTGTCGGGTGGGTAGAATTTCTGAGGGAGCGCTACACGGTTGGAGGATTTGTACTGAGGAAGCGTCAACGTTTCGAAGGTTTAATCTTTCAGATGAGACATTAAACCCGAGGCCCCGTCTGCTCTCTCAGATAGAATGTAAAAGAGCCCACGGCCATTATTTCGGAGAAAAGCAGAGGGGAGTTCTCCAATATTTATTTCTCAAACAAGATCAATTTAAATAAACATGATCGGCTGGTTTATCACGATGCTGTTTGTGGGAGTTGTTTGTGCATTGTGGCATCCTCCTGTCTCGCAACAAGTATCTTAATTCTACGAAGACCTTTTGCAAGACCTGTTGTTTCCACACAGAAAAAAAAAAGTTTATATCTTTGATGATCATTGGCCCAGTTAGACATTAAGGTCAATCTACAAAGTATTTACAGCCCAGAAACAGGCCATTGTGCCCCACCGCTCTGTGCTGGCGTTTATGCTCCACACCAGACTCCTCCCACCCCTCTTTATCTCACCCCATCACCATATCCTTCTATTCCTTTCTCCCTCGTGTGTTTATCTAGCTTCCCCTTAAATATATCTCCGCTATTCCGCTCAACCCCTCCCTGTGGGAGCGAGTTCCACATTCTCACCCCTCTCTGGCTAAAGAAGTTTCTCTTGATTTCCCCATTGCATTTATTAGTGACTGTCGTATATTGATGGCCCCTAGTTCTGGTCTCCCTCCACATGTGGAAACATCTTCTCTACGTCTAACCCGATCGAACCCTTTCATAATCTCGCTTCCATAAGTCCTGCATCAGGTCACCCTTCAGCCATCTCTTTACCCAGAACCCCAGCCTGTTCACCCTTTCCTGATAGTTATATCCTCTCAGTTCTAGTATTATCCTTGTAAATCTTATTTTGCAGCTTCTCTTTTTTGTAATATGCAGACTGTGACTGTGCACAGTGCTCCAAGTGTGGTCTAACCAAAGTATATGGAGACCAGAACTGTGCACACTGATGCAAGTGTGGTCTTACCACGGTATATAGAGACCAGAACTGTGCACAGTGCTCCAAGTCTGGTCTAACTGAGTTATCTGTAGACCAGAATTGCGCACACAGCTCCTAGTGTGGTCTAACCATGGTTTATGGAGACCGGAACTATGCACAGTGCTCGGAATGTGGTCTAACCGAGGTAGCTATGGACCAGAACTGAGCACAGTGCTCAAAGTGTGGTCTAACCATGGGTTATGGAGAGCAGAACTATGCTCAATGCTGCAAGCGTGGTCCAACTGAGGTATATGGAGACCAGAACTGTGCACGGTGTTCCAAGTGTGGTCGAACCCAGGTATATGGAGACCAGAACTGTGCACAGTGCTCCAAGTGTGGTCTCACCGAGGTGTATGGAGAACTGAACTGTGCACAATGCTCCAAGTTTGGTCTCACCGAGGTTGGCTGCAAATTTAACATAAGTTATATGTTTTTTAATTCCATACTTCCCGAAATGAACCCCGGTGCTTGGTTTGCCATTTTATGATCATAATTATGAGGGAAGTCCTGAGGGATCATCGCACTGTCAGAGGAACAGTACTGAGATAGGGCCGCACTGTTGGAGGGTCTGTACTGAGGAAGCGTTGCAATTTCGAAGGTGGAATCTTTCAGATGAGACATTAAACCCGAGGCACCGTCTGCCCTCTCAGGTGGAACGTAAAAGATCCCACGGCCATTATTTTGAAGAAGAGCAGAGGGGAATTCTCCAATATTTATCTCTCAAACAACATCAACTAAAAGAAAAATGTTCTTCTCATTTAACACCTTGCTGTTTGTAGGAGCTGGCTGTGCGTTGTGACACCCTCCTCTCTCACCACAAGTGTCTTAATTCCACAAAGTACAGATGCATTGCAAGACCTGTTGTTTCCACTCAGAAAAGAGGAAGTTTGCATCATTGCTGATCATTGGGCCAGTTGGAGATTAATGTCAATCTACAAAGTATTTACAACGCAGAAACAGGTCATTGGTTCCGAACGCTCCGTGCCGGTGTGTATATTCCACACCAGCCTCCTCCCTCCCCTCTCCATCTCACCCCATCACCATATCTTTCTATTCCTTTTTCCCTCATGTTTATCCAGCTTCTCCTTAAATGTGTCACTGCTATTCGCTTCAAACCCTCCCTGTGGGAGCGAGTTCCACATTCTCACCACTCTCTGGGTAAAGAAGTTTCTCCTGAATTCCCCATTGAATTCATTAGTGATTGCCCTATACTGATGCCCCCAAGTTCTGGTCTCCTCCACAAATGTAAACGTCTTCTCTACGTCTACTCTAACGAAACCTTTCAGAATATTGAAGGCCTTATCAGGTCATCCGTCAACCTTTTCGAGAGAAATGAGGCCCCGCCTTTCCTGATAGTTATAACCTCTCAGTTCATGTAACATCCTTGTAATTTTCTTAGCACCTTCACCAGTGCCTGTATCGCATTTTTACGATATAAAGACCGGAATTGTGCAAAGTGCACCAAGTGTGGTGTAACCAAAGCATATGGGGAGCAGAGCTGTATACTGTGCTCTCAGTGTGGTCCAACCGAGGTCGGTTACAAATTTAACATAAACTCTCTGCTTTTGAATTCTATCCCTCCATAAATGAACAATAAGTGTTTGGTTTATTCTTTTATGGCCTGATTAACCGGTGTCGCTACTTTTAGTGATGTGTGAATCTGTAACCCCCAGATCCCTCAGTTCCTGTACCCCATTTAGACCCTTATACTCCAAACAGAATGTGGCCTCCTTAATTCAACTCATCGCTATTGACGTTCATTTGCCAAATACCTGCCCATTCTGCAAGTTTATCAATGTCTTCTTGTATGTTGTTGCCTTATTCCCTTGTGTTAGCTACAAACCCCAAGTATGTGTTGTTCTCAAATTGTGACATTGTGCTTCTGATTCCCGAGTCCAAATCCTTTGTGTAAATGGTGAACAGCACTTTCCACCTTCCGCCAGGCTGAGTAACTTAACCTTAACCCCTACTCTCTGTTTCCTGTTTTGTAGCCAGCTTGCAATCCATTGTGCTACTCGTCGACAGTCAACCATGGCTCAGTGGGCAGCACTCTCGCATCCGAGTCAGAAGGTCATGAGTTTGAGTGCCACTCCAGAGACTTGAGAACAAAAATCTACGCTGATACCCCAGTGCAGAACTGAGGGAGTGCCGCATTGTCAGAGCGGCAGTAGCGAGGGGGCACCTCACTGTCAGAGGTGCAGTACTGAGGGAGCGCCACACTGTCAGAGGGGAAGTACTGAGGGGGCACCTCACTGTCAGAGGGGCAGTACTGAGGGAGTGCCACAATGTCAGAGGGGCAGTACCGAGGGGGCACCTCAGTGTCAGAGGGGCATTACTGAGAGAGCGCCACACTGTCACAGGGGCAGTAACGAGGGGGCACCTCACTGTCAGAGGGGCAGTGCTGAGGGAGCGCCGCCCTATCAGAGGAAAAGTACTGAGGGTGTCCTGCACTGTCGGAGGAGTGGTACTGAGAGTGCTTCGAATTGTCAGATGGGCAGTATTGAGGGAGCACCGTACTGTCGGAGGTGCCGTCTTTCAGAGAAAAACATTAAACCCGAGGTGCCGTCTTCCCTCTCAGGTGGGATTTAAAAGATTCCACAGGCATTATTTCAAAAAAGAGCAGAGGGGTGTTCTCCAATATTTATCCCTCAAACAACTTCAACCAAAAAAAAAGTATCTGCTCATTTATCACGTTGCTGTTTGTAGGAGCTGGCTGTGCGTTGTGACATCCTCCTAACTCGCCACAAGTGTCTTAATTCTGTAAAGTACAGAAACATTACAAGACCTGTTGTTTCCACTCAGAAAATAGGAAGTTGATATAATTCTGATCATTCGGCCAGTTCGGGATTAAGGTCAATCTATAAAGTATTTGCAGCCCAGAAACAGTCCATTGGTTCCCACCGCTCCATGCCGGGGTTTATGCTCCATACCAGCCCCCTCCCTCCCCTCTCCATCTCACCCCATCACCATATCCTTCTATTCTTTCTCCCTCATGTCTTTATCCCGCTTCCCCTTAAATGTATCTCTGCTGTTCGCCACAACCCCTCCCTGTGGGAGCGAGTTCCACATTCTCACCCCTCTCAGGGTAAAGACGTTTCTCCTGAATTTCCCATTGTATTTATTAGTTACTGTCGTATATTGATGGCCCCTAGTTATGGTCTCCCCCACAAGTGGGAACATCTTCTCCATGACGACCCTATCGAAATCTTTCATAATCTACGCACCTCCATCAGCTCACTCCTCAGCCTTCTCTTTCACCAGATCCCCAGTCTGAGCACTCTTTCCTTATAGCTATAACCTCTCTAGATCTAGTATCATCCTTGTAAATCCGTTTTTGCAGCTTCTTCTTTTTGTAAATGTAGACCAGAACTGTGCACAGTGCTCCAAGTGTGGTCTAACTCAGGTATATGGAGATCCGAACTGTGCACAGTGCTCCAAGTATGATCTAACCCAGGTATATGGAGACCAGAACTGTGCATAGTGCTCCACGTGAGGTCTCAGCCAGGTATATGGAGACCAGAACTGTGCACAGTGATCCAAGTGAGGTCTAACCAATGTATTTGGAGACCAGAACTGTGCACAGTGCTCCACGTGTGGTCTAACCAAGGTATATGGAGACCAGAACTGTGCACAGTGCTCCAAGTGAGGACTAACCCAGGTATATAGAGACCAGAACTGTGCACCGTGCTCCAAGTGTGGTCTAACCCAGATATATAGAGACCAGAACTGTGCACAGTGCTCCAAGTGTGGTCTAACTCAGGTATATGGAGATCCGAACTGTGCACAGTGCTCCAAGTATGATCTAACCCAGGTATATGGAGACCACAACTGTGCATAGTGCTCCACGTGAGGTCTCAGCCAGGTATATGGAGACCAGAACTGTGCACAGTGATCCAAGTGAGGTCTAACCAATGTATTTGGAGACCAGAACTGTGCACAGTGCTTCACGTGAGGTCTCACCCAGGTATATGGAGACCAGAACTGTGCACAGTGCTCCAGGTGAGGTCTAACCAAGGTATTTGGAGACCAGAACTGTACACAGAGCTCCACGTGTGGCCTAACCAAGGTATAAGGAGACCAGAACTGTACACAGAGCTCCAAGTGTGGTCTAACCAAGGTATATGGAGACCAGAACTGTGCACAGTGCTCCAAGTGAGGACTAACCCAGGTATATAGAGACCAGAACTGTGCACCGTGCTCCAAGTGTGGTCTAACCCAGGTATATAGAGACCAGAACTTTGCACAGTGCTCCAAGTGTGGTCTAACCAAGGTTTATGGAGACAAGAACAGTGCACAGTGCTCCGAGTTTGGTCGAATCGAAGTTGGCAGCAAATCTAACAGAACTTATTTGCTTTCGAATTCCATACTTCCCGAAATGATCCCCGGTGCTTGGTTTGCATTTTTATGGTCATAATTATGGGTGAGGTACTGAGGGACCATCGCACTGTCGGAGGAACAATTCTCAGGGAGGGCCGCAATGTCGGAGGGTCTTGAGTGAGACACCGTCGCAATTTCAAAGGTGGAATCTTTCAAATGAGACATTGAACCTGAGCCCCGTCTGCCCTCTCAGGTGGAATGTAAAAGATCCCACGACCATTATTTTGAAGAAGAACAGAGGGGAGTTCTCCAATATTTATCCCTCAAATATCATCAAAAGAAAAATGAGCTGCTCATTTACCCACGTTGCTGTTTGTAGGAGCTGGCTGTGCATTGTGGCATCCTCCTCTCTCGCAACAAGTGTCTTAATTCCTTAAAGTACAGAAGCATTGCAAAACCTGTTAATTCCACTCAGAAAAGAGGACGTTTATACGATTGTCGGTCATTGGGCCAGTTGAAGATTAAAGTCCATCTACAAAGAATTTACAGCACAGAAACAGGCCATTGGCCCCGACCGCTCCGTGCTGGGGTTTATGTTCCACACCAGACTCCTCCCTCCCGCCTCCATCTCACCCCATCACCATATCCTTCTATTCCTTTCTCCATCATGTGTTTATCCATCGTCCCCTCAAATGTATCTCTGCTATTCGCCTCAACCCCTCCTTGTGGGAGTGACTTCCACATTCTCACCTCTCTCTGGGTAAATAAGTTTCTCCTGAATTCCCCATTGGATTTATTAGTGACTGTCGTATATTGATGGCCCCTAGTTCTGGTCTCCCCCACAAGTGGGGGTCTACGTCGACCCTATCGAAACCTTTCATAATCTTAAACACCTCCATCAGCTCACCCCTCAGCCTTCTCTTTTCTAGAGAAATGAGCCCCAGCCTTTCCTGATAGTTATAACCTCTCAGTTCTGGTATGGTCCTTGTAAATCCTTTTTTCACTTTCTCCTGTTTGTATTATGGAGACCAGAACTGTGCACGTTGCTCCAAGTGTGGGCTAATCACTGTATATGGAGACCTGAACTGTGCACCGAGCTCCAAGTGTGGTCCAACCCCGGTATATGGTGACCAGAACTGTGCACAATGCTCGGTGTGGTCTAACCGAGGCACTTGTTGACCAGAACTGTGCACAATGCTCCATGTGTGGTCTAACCGAGGTATTTGGAGACCAGAATTGTACGCAATGCTCCAAGCACGGTCGTACCAAGGTATATGGAGACCAGAACTGTGCAAAGTTCTCCAAGTGTGGTCTAACCCAGGTATATGGAGACCAGAACTGTGCACACTGCTCCAAGTGTGGTCTAACCGAGGTATTTGGAGACCAGAACTGAACACAGAGCTCCATGTGTGGTCTAACTAAGGTATATAGAGACCAGAACTGTACACAGAGCTCCAAGTGTGGTCTAAACAATGTATATGGAGACCAGAACTGTGCACAGTGCTCCAAGTGTGGTCTAACCCAGGTATATGGAGACCAGAACTGCTACGTCCTTACTACACAGAATAAATGCACACGAGGCCCATGCTTGAGAGAAGGTCAGTCTGTGACCTGTCCTTTATTCCTTAGCACTCAAGGAATGAAGGTGGGTGGAGCTTCCCCTTTTGTACCTGAAGGTCCAGGTTAGGAGTGTTTCCCACCTAGTGGTCAGTGTTCTCACGGTATCCAACTTAGGTCAGTTTATACATAGGTTACAATGCTGGTTGAATACATGACATCAACTGTGCATCCTGCTCCAAGTGTGGTCTAACCAAGGTTTATGGAGACCAGAACTCTGCACAGCGCTCCGAGTTTGGTCTCACCGACGTTGGCAGCAAATCTACACAGAACCTTTTTGCTTTCGAATTCCATACTTCGAGAAATGATCCCCGGTGCTTGGTTTGCATTTTTACGGTCATAATTATGAGGGAGGTACTGAGTGACCATTGCAATGTTGGAGGGTCTTTATTGAGACAGCGTCGCAATTTAGAAGGTGGAATCTTTCAAATGAGACATTAAACCTGGGCCCCGTCTGCCCTCTCAGGTGGAATGTAAAAGGTCCCACGGCCATTATTTTGAAGAAGAACAGAGGGGAGTTCTCCAATATTTATCACTCAAACATCATCAAAAGAAAAATTAGCTGCTCATTTACCACGTTGCTGTTTGTAGGAGCTGGCTGTGCATTGTTGCATCCTCCTCTCTCGCAACAAATGTCTCAATTCCTCAAAGTACAGAAGCATTGCAAAACCTGTTGATTCCACTCAGAAAAGAGGACGTTTATATGATTGCCGGTCATTGGGCCAGTTGGAGATTAAAGTCCATCTATAAAGTATTTACAGCTCAGAAACAGGCCATTGGGCCCCATTGCTCCGTGCTAGGGTTTATGCTCCACACCAGCCTCATCCTTCCCCTCTCCATCTCACCCCATCACCATATCCGTCCATTTCTTTCTCCCTCATGTGTTTATCCAGCGTCCCCTTAAATGTATCTCTGCTAGTCGCCTCAGCCCCTCCCAGTGGGAGTGATTGCCACATTCTCACCCCTCTCTGGGTGAAGAAGTTTCTCCTGATTTCCCCATTGGATTTATTAGTGACTGTCGTATATTGATGGCCCCTAGTTCTGGTCTCCCTCACAAGTGGAAACATCTTCTCTACGTCTACCCTGTCGAACCCTTTCATAATCTTAAACACCTCCATCAGCTCACCCCTCAGCTTTTCTTTTCTCGAGCAATGAGTACCAGCCATTAGTGATAGATATAACATCCCAGTTCTGGTATCGTCCTTGTAAATCTTTTTTTCTCCTTCTCCTGTTTGCAATATGGAGACTGGAACAGTGCACAATGCTCCATGTGTGGTCTAATCACGGTATATGGAGAACAGAACTGTGCACAGTGCTACAAATGTGGACATACGAAGGTAGATGGTGACCAGAACTGTGCACAGTGCTCAAGGTTGGTCTAACTCAGGTATATGGAGACCTGAACTGTGCACAGTGCTCCAAGTGTGGTCTAAACACGGTTTATGGAGACCAGAACTCTTGCACGGTACTCCATGTCTACTCTAACCCAAGTATATGGAGATCAGAACTGTGCACAGTGCTCCAAATGTGGTCCAACCCCCAGGTATATGGTGACCAGAACTGTGCACAGTGCTCCAAGTGTGGTCTAACCCAGGTATATGGAGACCAGAACTGTGCGAATTGCTCCAAGTGTGGTCTAATCCAGGTATATGGAGACCAGAACTGTGCACACTGCGCCGAGTGTGTCCAACGAAGTTTGGCTGCAAATTTAACATAACTTCTTTGCTTTTGAATTCCATCCTTCCCAAAATGGAGGGACCGTCCTTCACATCAGGCTTTATACCATGAGTCTGTTCTCTTGTGTGGATGTAAAAGATCCCACGCACATTATTGGATGAAGAACAGGGGAGTTCTCTACCGTGTTCTGCGGCCAATATTTATTCATAAACATCACACCAGTTGTATCGGACCAAGATTCAATGCTGCTAAATTGCAGCCTCCAATCTGTTCGGTAAATATCTGCCGAGTTGCTGTTTGTACAGTGCCGATACAAGATCTGACAACATCGCCTCAAGAATCATGTGATCGGTTGTCGTGAGAGAAAGGAAATGGGTTGGTCTGTATAGGAGAGGAAGGGAATATCTGAAGGCAGAACTCTCCGACTTCGAACTAGCAGGTCAGACAAGCAGAGTCTCTCGGTCACTCTTCGTCTTGTACTTGCAACAGGAGCCCAGCAGACACAGGTAATTCTACAGATCACCATCGACTTTAAGGATTGCCATGGGGATCGATAGGGTACCAGGTTGATTCCTGGGATGAGAGGGTTATCAATTTCGGAGGGGCACTACTGAGTGAGTGCTGCACTGTCGGAGGGACAGTGCTGAGGGAGTGCCGCACAGTCATGTTTTAAATATTGAGGGAGTGTCACACTGTCGGCGGGGCAGTACTGAGTGCGTGCTGCACTGTCGGTGGGGCAGTACTGGGGGAGTGCCGCACTGTCAGGTGGTACATATTGAGGGAGTGCTGCACTGTCGACGGGGCAGTACTGAGTATGTGCTGCACTGTCGGAGGGGCAGTACTGAGTATGTGCTGCACTGTCGGAGGGGCAGTACTGAGGGAGCGCCACACTGTCGGAAGGGCAGTAGTGAGGGAGAGCTGCATTTGCCATTGGTGGGTGGAGATATTCAGATGGCCCGCGAGGTCACGTGAACACACTCGCGGGTGATGGTCGAACAGATGCAGCTTCCTTCAATGCATCTTAATATTAACAGTTTTATTTATATAGCGCCTTTAATGTAGTGCAACTTCTCAAAGCGCTTCGCAGGAGCGTTATCAGACACAATCTGACCCCGAGTCACATAAGTAGATATTAGGGACAGGTGACCAAAAGCTGGGTCAAAGAGGTCGGTTTTTAAAGCGCGCCTTAAAGGAGGAGAGAGAGGTGGAGAGGTTTAGGGAGGGAATTTCAGAGCTTTGGGCCAAGGCAGCTGAAGGCACGGCCATGGTTGACAGCCTGTCTCATCCACCGGGCTCACAACCACCTGCCCCATCGTGGATCCCCCGAACCCAACGGGCTGCGGTTTTATTGAGTTTTGTGAACATCACGTGACTGCATAAGCCACTCCCAACTCAACAGCCCGACAAACCTGTGAGCATACTCACTGCTTCCCCTTTTTAGAAGCAAGATATATGCAGAATATTTCAGAAGATTACTTATCGTGATTACAATTTTACGAATTCGACTTCTGAGCCTGAATATGTTGCTATAAGCTTTTAGCCTCCTCCTGCTCCGACTGCCATTTCATTGCTGTAGGCCGGCTAGGCCCATTTTCAACATTCTTGGTTGATGCCAGAGATCGTCTTGGGGAATTTCTGCTTTTTGGGTGAAAAGCTTGGGATTCCTGACTTCTCTCTTAATGTGTCCTCTTGAATGTCCCTGGAAACCTTACATCCGTCCTCATGTTAGCATTCTTCCTAAGATCTTGATCGTCCCAGTTATTAATATCCTGTCTCGTTGGCTCACGTTTCCTCACTAGTTTTCCCAACTGAAGCCCAACTCCCCCCCACGCCCCACTGGATGGTACAGAAATTCCCCTGAAATCAGCCGCTGTGTCTTTTGTCATATTAATCCAACGATTATTAATCATTATAATGGTTCTGAAATCCCGACATGAGGAATGTCCTGCCTTGCCCTTCACTGCATATGCTGCAAAATCTACACTGTTCTGATCGGTTTCCACCCAGTGAAGTCTTTGATTATCGTTGTATTTAGCTGCCGCTACAAAGTGTTGCCTTACTTGGCACCGCTAGCTTCTTTCCCACTTGAACCCACACTGTTGTATGGTCGCCATTACACCTATGACATCGAGTCGCCTTGGTTTCATAACCCTCCCTGAGACTACAGTTCACCCTCTCCTACGTGTGTCCACCTCGGTGACTGTGAATTGCTACTACTGCTGGTAATGGGTGAAATTCCTTAATATTTTTCTCTGCCATAGAGGTGGCTATCTTGCAAGCATTCTCCAAAGAGAGACCATCCATAACTAACAATTTTGATTGGATGCGTTCATCCGTTATTCCAAATAGAAATTTATCTCAAAGAGCATTATCCAAAATCGCAGTGTAGAGATAATTTTCCTTTGGCAATAAAGTGTTCATAGAAACATAGAAACATAGAAAATAGGTGCAGGAGCAGGCCATTCAGCCCTTCTAGCCTGCACCGCCATTCAACGAGTTCATGGCTGAACATGAAACTTCAGTACCCACTTCCTGCTTTCACGCCATACCCCTTGATCCCCCGAGTAGTAAGGACTTCATCTAACTCCCTTTTGAATATATTTAGTGAATTGGCCTCAACTACTTCCTGTGGTAGAGAATTCCACAGGTTCACCACTCTCTGGGTGAAGAAGTTTCTCCTTATCTCGGTCCTAAATGGCTTACCCCTTATCCTTAGACTGTGACCCCTGGTTCTGGACTTCCCCAACATTGGGAACATTCTTCCTGCATACAACCTGTCCAAACCCGTCAGAATTTTAAACGTTTCTATGAGGTCCCCTCTCACTCTTCTGAACTCCAGTGAATACAAGCCCAGTTGATTCAGTCTTTCTTGATAGGTCAGTCCCACCATCCCGGGAATCAGTCTGGTGAATCTTCGCTGCACTCCATCAACAGCAAGTATGTCCTTCCTCAAGTTAGGAGACCAAAACTGTACACAATACTCCAGGTGTGGCCTCACCAAGGCCCTGTACAACTGTAGCAACACCTCCCTGCCCCTGTACTCAAATCCCCTCGCTATGAAGGCCAACATGCCATTTGCTTTCTTAACCGCCTGCTGTACCTGCATGCCAACCTTCAATGACTGATGTACCATGACACCCAGGTCTCGTTGCACCTTCCCTTTTCCTAATCTGTCACCATTCAGATAATAGTCTGTCTCTCTGTTTTTACCACCAAAGTGGATAACCTCACATTTATCCACATTATACTTCATCTGCCACGCATTTGCCCACTCACCTAACCTATCCAAGTCACTCTGTAGCCTCATAGCATCCTCCTCGCAGCTCACACTGCCACCCAACTTAGTGTCATCCGCAAATTTGGAGATACTACATTTAATCCCCTCGTCTAAATCATTAATGTACAATGTAAACAGCTGGGGCCCCAGCACAGAACCCTGCGGTACCCCACTAGTCACTGCCTGCCATTCCGAAAAGTACCCATTTACTCCTACTCTTTGCTTCCTGTCTGACAACCAGTTCTCAATCCACGTCAGCACACTACCCCCAATCCCATGTGCTTTAATTTTGCACATTAATCTCTTGTGTGGGACCTTGTCGAAAGCCTTCTGAAAGTCCAAATATACCACATCAACTGGTACTCCTTTGTCCACTTTATTGGAAACATCCTCAAAAAATTCCAGAAGATTTGTCAAGCATGATCTCCCTTTTACAAATCCATGCTGACTTGGACCTATCATGTCACCATTTTCCAAATGCGCTGCTATGACATCCTTAATAATTGATTCCATCATTTTACCCACTACTGAGGTCAGGCTGACCGGTCTATAATTCCCTGCTTTCTCTCTCCCTCCTTTTTTAAAAAGTGGGGTTACATTGGCTACCCTCCACTCGATAGGAACTGATCCAGAGTCAATGGAATGTTGGAAAATGACTGTCAATGCGTCCGCTATTTCCAAGGCCACCTCCTTAAGTACTCTGGGATGCAGTCCATCAGGCCCTGGGGATTTATCGGCCCTCAATCCCATCAATTTCCCCAACACAATTTCCCGACTAATAAAGATTTCCCTCAGTTCCTCCTCCTTAATAGACCCTCTGACCACTTTTATATCCGGAAGGTTGTTTGTGTCCTCCTTAGTGAATACCGAACCAAAGTACTTGTTCAATTGGTCTGCCATTTCTTTGTTCCCCGTTATGACTTCCCCTGATTCTGACTGCAGGGGACCTACGTTTGTCTTTACTAACCTCTTTCTCTTTACATACCTATAGAAACTTTTGCAATCCGCCTTAATGTTCCCTGCAAGCTTCTTCTCGTACTCCATTTTCCCTACCCTAATCAAACCCTTTGTCCTCCTCTGCTGAGTTCTAAATTTCTCCCAGTCCCCAGGTTCGCTGCTATTTCTGGCCAATTTGTATGCCACTTCCTTGGCTTTAATACTATCCCTGATTTCCCTAGATAGCCACGGTTGAGCCACCTTCCCTTTTTTATTTTTACGCCAGACAGGAATGTACAATTGTTGTAATTCATCCATGCGTTCTCTAAATGTCTGCCATTGCCCATCCACAGTCAACCCTTTAAGTATGATTTTGATGGTTTCATCAAGTGTTGGCATCTCATTGTGAATTTATAGCTCTCTGCTATTTCTAAAAGGTGTGAATCGAAATGTTTCTCCAGTATCTTTAGTGTGTCTGAGAATGAAGCATCCTAAAACTTTCTTGAGGTAAACAAATTCTCTAAGATGCCATGATCCTCTGCAGCAATCATAAATGACAGAACAGTGCGATTTTAAAACATGTTCTGGTGTGTTTTAACATCTCACAGCTGCAAAGTGACAGTTCTCACAGGCATTGTTTGGGAACTGTGAAGAGAAGAGAATGAAAGACCTATTCATGGTGAAAGACTATCCCTTTGTTTTAGACCAGACAATTACAGACACGGTGGACAAACGTCCAGAAAACTAGCAAAGGATGGCGGTAACACGTGAGGTCAGTGCTACAGTCAATGTGAGTGGTATCTGGTCAGTTACCGAGGGAATCAGGGGGTTAATTTCCAATCGATGACTAAGGCTGGAGTTAAATCATGTGTTAGAGTCTTTGCATTGTATTCATTCAGGTTAAAAGTAATTTTTAACTGTTAAGTACGTGATGGGATTGGTTGTGCGGCTTAATAATTAGAAATTATTGTGCATTTGATGCTATTGTGATTGCTTGTATTTCTTTTGATTATTCTAAGTAAAAATAACTCCTGGATCGGGGTGAGAAGAGAAACATCCTGTGTCGGTGTTGTTTTTGTCTCACAGGTCCGAACCCTGCAAATTCGAAAGAAAAGGTATAGATTTTACATGCTAAAGCTGCGATATGTTCTTTATGACATCACTAACATAAGCATTACACAAGATGGCTCTTGCTGGAAACTGGCATTATGTGACTTGTCACATGACGCTTTTCTTGTTGTACATCAGGAGTTGCATTGCCGCAGTAGTCCACCAGGGGGAGCTCTAAATTACACTTCTCCCTCCTTAATGAAGAAATAATAAGAACGTAAGAACGTAAGAAATAGGAGCAGGAGTCGGCCATTTGGCCCCTTGAGCCTGCTCCGCCATTCAATACGATTATGGCTGATCTGATCTTGCCCTCAACTCCACTTCTCTCCCAGCTCCCCATGCTCAAATATCAGTCTGTCGCCAACATAAATACATTCAATAACCCAGCCTCTACAGCTCTCTGGGGCAAAGAATTGTCCAGATTTACAATCATCTGAGAGAAGAAATTCCTCCTCATCCCAGTTTTTAATGGGCGACCCCTTATTCAGAAACTATGGCCCTAGTTCGAGATTCCCCCACGGGGACGAATCATCATCTCTGCTTCTACCTTCTCGAGCCCCCTCAGCATCTTATATGTTACAATAAGATTACCTCTCATTCTTCTAAACTTCAACCTACTCAACCTTTCTTCAAAAGTCAACCGCTTCATCTCAGGACTCAACCTCGTGAAGCTCATCTGAACTGCCTCCAATAAAAGTATATAACTCGTTAAATAAGGAGACCAAAACTGTACGCAGTACTCCAGGTGTGGCCTCACTAATATCCTGTACAGTTGTAGCAGGACTTCTCTGCTTTTATACTCCATCCCTCTTGTAATAAAGGCCAACATTCCACTTGCCTTCTTGATTACTTGCTGTACCTGCATGTTAACTTTGTGTTTCATGCACAAGGACTTCCCAGATACCTCTGCACTACAACTTTTTGTATGCTCTCCCGATTTAAATAATAATTTATTTTTTAATTTTTCGGACCAAAGTGGATAACCTCACATTTTTCAAGATTATATTCCAGCGGCAAAATGTTTGGCCACTCACTTAGCCTGCCTATATCCCTTTGCAGATTCTTTGCATTCTCCTCCCAACTTGCTTTCCCACCCATCTTTGTATCATCAGCAAACTTGGCTACATTACACGAGGTCCCTTCATCCAAGTCATTAATATAAATTGTAAATAGTTGAAGACCCAGCACTGATCCCTGCGCCACCCCACGAGTTACTGTTTGCCGACCTAAAAATAACCCATTTATCCCAACTCTCTGTTCTCTGTTAGTTAGCCAATCCTCTATCCATGTTTATATATTACCCCCAAACTTGTGAACTTTTATCTTGTGCAATAAAGTTTTATGTGGCACCTTATCGAATGCCTTCTGGAAATCCAAATACAACACACCAACTGGTCCCCCCTTATCCATCCTGCTCGTTACATCCTCAAAGAACTCCAGCAAATTTGTCAAACATGATTTCACTTTCATGAAACCACGCTGACTCTGCTTAACTGTATTATGCTTTTCCAAATGTACTGCTGCTGCTTTGTGAATAATGGACTCCAGTATTTTACCATCAACAGATGTTACGCCAACTGCTCGATAGTTCCATCTTTTTGCCTGCCTCCTTTCTTAAAAAGGTGCGTTCCATTTGCGGTTTTCCAATCCGCTGGGACCTCTCCAGAATTCAGGGAATATTGCTAGATTGCAACCAAAGCATCCACGATCTCTGCAGCCACTTTTTTTAAAGACCCTTAGAGGCAGGTCCTCAGATCCAGGGGAATTGTCCGCATGTACTCCCATTAATTTGCTGAGAGAGAGAGACAGATAGATAGAGAGAGAGAGAGAGACAGATAGAGAGAGAGACAAAGAGACAGAGAGAAGGCGGGGTGGGGAGGGGGTGTGGGGTGATCAGTGTAAGAGATAGAGAGAGATAGAATGTGTGTGTGTGAGAGAGGGAGAGCGGATGTAAGAGAGAGAGAGTACGAGAGAGAGGGGGAGAGAGAGATAGTGTGTACGTGAGAGAAAGTCAGAGGGATAGAGACAGAGAGAGAGAGACAGAGAGACAGACAGACAGGGACAAATAGAGAGAACGAGTGCGAAAGAGAGAGAGACAGAAAGAGATAGACAGAGAGTGAGAGAGAGAGAGACAGAGAGAGACAAAAAGAAAGAAACAAAGAGAGAGAGAAAGAGAGAGAGAGAGAGAACGAGATAGAGAGGGAGGAATGGAGAGAGATGAGGAGAGAAAATGAAGGCAGAGACGGAGAAATGGAGGGAGGGAGCGAGAGGGATGGGGCCAGCCTCAGTGTGATAAACCTGCTGGTGCTGATAATGATCCATATCACCATGTGTGTGGGGTTTGAGAGATGTTTAATCATTTGTTGGGAGTACAGAGTTTTCAGATAGTTTCCATTCCCGCTCCAGTCATTCTGTCTACCCGGAGGTTTAACCTCCAACTTCATATACACCGGGGGGAGAAAGCTTTTCCATCAGAAGGGTCCAACGCCGATTGTCAGAATCTGATAATGCTCTGTCAGTTCCCGGCCGTGCTCCCGGCGAATCCGGTCTGTCCCAGCCGGATAATTCCCCTCTAGCATGGTCCCGACATTCTCCTGCACTCATCCATCCGGTACGCGCACATATCGAATATTCCTGGAAAAGGGAGATCAGTCTGGCATCGATGATCTGCTGATAATCATCCCTGCCTTTGTGAGCTCCAGACTCCGACTATTCCCAAAGTACTCCTGGCCGGTCTCCCACAATCCCCCCTCCGGAACCATCAGCTCGTCCAATGTCCCGCTGCCCCCGTGTCCTAACTCGCTCGAGTTCCGCTCACACACTGCCCCCTGTGCTCGCTGACCGACTTTGGTCCCGGTCCGGTAACACCTCGATTTCAAAATTCTCATCCTCAATTACACATCCCTCCTCGTCCCCTCCCTATCTCTGTAACCTCCTCCAGCCACTACACACCTCCCTATCTCTTTAACCTCCTCCAGCCTCTACATCCCTCCCTTTCACTGTAAGATCCTCCAGCCACGACACCCCTCCCTATCTCTGTGACATCCTCCAGCCACAACTCCCCGCCATATCTCTGGAAACTCCTCCGGGCTCTACATGCCTCCCTATCTCTATAATCAGCTCCAGCCCCAACATCTTTCCCTATCTCTGGAATCTCCTCCAGCCCCGACACACCTCCCGACCTCTGTAACCTCCTCCAGCTCTTACACCCCTCCCTATCTCTGTAACGTCCTCCAGCTCTTATGTCCCACCCTATCTCTGGAACCTCCTCCTGCCCCTACCCGCCTCCCTATCTCTATAATCAGCTACAACCCCTACACCCTTCCCTATCTCTGTAACCTCCTCCAGCCCCTGCACGCCTCCTTTTCTCTGTAATCTCCTCCAGCCAATACACCCCTCTCTTTATCTCTAACTTCCTCCAGCCACTACACCCCTCCCTATCTCTGTAACCTCCTCCACTCCCTACACCCCTCCCTATCTCTGTAACCTCCACCTGCCTCTAAATCCCTCCCTACCTCTGTAACCTCCTCCCGCCCCTACACCCCTCCCTATCTCTGCAACCTGCCCAGCTCCTACATTCCTCCCAGATTTCAGTAACCGCCTCCAGTCCCGACAGCACGCCATATCTTCTCTGTAACCTCAATCCCCTCGACTCCTCCATATCTCAATAATCACCTCCAGCCCCGGCACACCTCCCTATTTCTGTAAACTCCTCCAGTCCTACACAGCTCCCTATCTCTGTAATCTTCTCCAGCCCTTACACCCCTCCCTATGTCTGTGACCTCCTCCAGCCCCTACACCCCTCCCTCTCTCTCTAAAACCTCCTAAAGCTCCTACACGCCTTCCTGTCTCTATAATCAGCTTCAGCCCCTACATCTCTCTCTACCTCTGTAACCTCCTCCAGCCCCTACACTCCTCCCTATGTGTGTAACATACTCCAAACATTACACACCTCCCTATCTCTGTAACCTCCTCCAGCCCCTACACTCCTCCCTATGTGTGTAACATACTCCAAACATTACACACCTCCCTATCTCTGTAACCTCCTCCAGCCCCTACACTCCTCCCTATGTGTGTAACATACTCCAAACATTACACACCTCCCTATCTCTGTAACCTCCTCCAGCCCCCACACGCCTCATTTTCTCTGTAACCTCCTCCAGCACATACACCCCTCTCTTTATCTCTAACCTCCTCTAGATCCCCACACCCCTCCCTATCTCTGTAACCTGCTCCAGCCTCAACACCCTTACCTATCTCTGTAACGTCCTCCAGCACCCACATCCCTCCCTATCTCTGTATCCTCCTCCAGCCAAACGCCTCACTAATTCTGTAACCTCCTCCAGCAACTACGACACATCGTAACTTCTCGGTAATTTCAATCCCCCTCACCGTTTGCTATCTCTTTAAACTTCTCCAGTTCACACACACCTCCCTATCTCTGTAACCTCCTCCAGCACCTACACCACTCCATATCTCTGTAACCTCTTCCAGCCCCTACACACCTCCCTATCTCTGTAACCTCCTCCAGACTCTACACACTTCTCTATCTCTCTAACCTCCTCTAGCCACAATACCCCTCCATATCTCTGTAAAGACTTCCATCCCCTACACCCCTCTCTATCTCTGTATTCTCCCCCAGCCTCTACACCCCTCCCTATTTCTGTAATCCTCCAGCCCCTGCACCCCTCCCTATCTCTGCAACCTCCTCCAGCCTCTACACCCCTCCCTATCTCTGTAACCTCCTCCGGACCTACAACCCTCTCAGATCTCTACGCTCCTCCAATTCTGACCTCTTGTGCATCTCCCGATTTCCATCACTCCACCATTGGTGGCCGTGCCCTCAGCTGCCTGGGCCCCAAGTTTGGCAATTCCTTTCCTAAACTTATCGCTTCTCTCTGCCAATCTTTAAGATGCTCCTTAAACCGACCTCTTTGACAAAGATTTTGGTCATCGGCTCTAACATTTGCTTGTGTGGCTCGGTTAATTATCCCTCTTGCTCCTTCTTGATGTGTCTGCAGCCTTTGACAGAGTTAAATACTCCATTCTCCTCCAACGCCTCTCCACCAATGTGCAGGTGGGTGGGACTGCACTCGCCTCATTCCATTCTTTTCTATCTACTCGTATCCAGAGAACCTCCTGCAATGGCTTCTCTTTCCACCCCCACATCGTTACTGTTGACAATCTAGGTGTCATATTTGACGCTGAAATTAGTTTCCAGACACATATGCGCGGCACAACAAAATTACTTCCATAACATTTTTCACCTCCGCCCCTGCCTCAGCTCTTCGGCTGCAGAAATACTCGTCCATGTCTTTGTTACCTCTACACTTGATGACTCCAACTCACTTCTGCCATGCATTCCACATTCCACATGACGCAAACTTGAAGTGATCTAAGACTCAGCAGCACGTGTACTAACCCTCAGCAAATCCCGTTCGACCTTCACCCCTGTGCTCGCTGAGCTACATTGGCTCCCAGGTAAACAACGCCTCGATTTCAGAGTCTCATCCTTGTTTACAAATCAGTCCATGGTTCTCGCCCCTCCTCATCTCTGTAATCAATTTTAGCCACACAATCTCACAACGTATCTGCGCTCCTCAAATTCTGGCCCCTTGCGCATCCCTCATGATAACTGCTCAAACTTCGGTGGCCGTGCCTTCTTTTGCCTGGGCCCCAAGCTCTGGAACTCTCTCCCTCAACCAATCTACCTCGCTAACTCTCATTCCTCCTTTAAGATCCTCGTTACAACCTCCCTCTTTAAACACGCATTTGATCATTTGCCTTAATTTCTTCTGTGGCTTGGTGTAAAATGTATCTGTTTGTCTGTAACACTGTTGTGAAGCGGCTTGGGAAGTTTTACTACGTTAAAGACGGTGGATAAATAAAATATATTATTATTATTCTGTAACCTACAAACGCCAATTAGCATCTTATCCAGTGCCTCTATATCATTTTTCAATGTAAAGTCCAGAACTGTGCAAATGCTCCAAGTGTGGTCTAACCCAGGTATCTGGAGACCAGAACTGTGCACAGTGCTCCAAGTGTGGTCTAACCCAGGTATATGGAGACCAGAACTGTGCACAATGCTCCAAGTTTGGTCTAACCGAGGTATATGGACACCAGAACTGAGCACAGTGCTGCAGGTTTGGTCTACATCAGGTATATGGAGACCATAACTTTGCACAATGCTCCAAGTGTGGTCTACATCAGGTATATGGAGACCAGAACTGTGCACAGTGCTTCAAGTGTAGTCTAACCGAGGTATATGGACACCAGAACTGTGCACAGTGCTGCACGTTTGGTCTACATCAGGTATATGGAGACCAGAACTGTGCACAATGCTTCAAGTGTGGTCTAACCCAGGTATATGGAGACCAGAACTGAGCACAGTGCTGCAAGTGTAGTCTACATCAGGTATATGGAGACCAGAAATGTGCACAATGCTCCAAGTTTGGTCTACATCAGGTATATGGAGACCAGAACTGTGCACAGTGCTCCAAGTTTGGTCTAACCGAGGTATATGGACACCAGAACTGTGCACAGTGCTGCAGGTTTGGTCTAAATCAGGTATATGGAGACCAGAACTGTGCATAGTGCTCCAAGTATGGTCTAAACCTGGTATATGGAAACCAGAACTGTCCACGGTGCTGCAAGTGTGGTCTAAACCAGGTATATGGACAACAGAACTGTGCACAGTGCTTCAAGTGTGGTCTAACCCAGGTATATGGAGACCGGAACTGTGCACAGTGCTCCAAGTGCGTTCTAACACAGGTATATGGACAACATAACTGTGCACAGTGCTCCAAGTGTGTTCTCAACCAGGTATATGGAGACCAGAACTGTATGCAGTGCTGCAAGTGTGGTCTAACCGAGGTTGGCTGCAAAGTTAACATAAACTCTCTGCTTTTTAACTCTATCCATCTAGAAATAAACCCCAGTGTTTGGTACTTATCGATTTTGAAGTTAATTTGCCAATCGCATGCCCAGTCTGCAAGTTTATCAATGTCTTCTTGTATGTTGTTGCCTTCTTCCCTTGTGTTTGCGACAAAACCCAATTTGGTGTTGTCCGCAAATTGTGACACTGTACTTCCGATTCCCGAGTCCGAATCCTTTGTGTCAATGGTGAACAGCAGTGGTCCCAGCACCGATCCTTGTGGAACAACACTTTCCACCTTCCGCGAATCTGAGTAACTTACCGTTAACCCTTTCTCTCTGCTGCTGTTTTGCAGCCAGCTTGCGATCCATTCTGCTACTTGTCCCCTGTCAACCATGGCTCAGTGGGCAACAGTCGCGTCCGAATGAGATGGTTGTGTGTTTGAGACCAACTCCAGAGACGAGCACCAAAATCGATGCTAATACATCAGTACAAAACTGAGGGAGTGCCGCACTGTCAGACGGCAGTACCTTGGCAGCGCCACACTGTCGGAGGGGCAGTCCTGAGCGGACGCTGCACTGTCGGAGAGGCAGTACTAAGGGAACGCTGCACTGTTGGAGGGGCAATACTGAGGGAGCGTGGCACTGTCGGAGGAACAGTACTGAGGGAGCACTGCACTGTCGGTGATTCCGTCATTTAAAAGAGCCATGAAACCAGAGGCCCCGTTTGCCCTCTCACGTGGAATGTAACTAATTCCACAGCCATTATTTTGAAGAAGGG
The DNA here is from genome assembly GCF_044704955.1 of Pristiophorus japonicus. Lineage (NCBI taxonomy): Eukaryota > Metazoa > Chordata > Chondrichthyes > Pristiophoridae > Pristiophorus > Pristiophorus japonicus. The sequence goes on along the minus strand of NC_092007.1, from coordinate 12,720,635 downwards.
CAGAGGGGAGTTCTCCAATATTTATCCCTCAAACAACATCAACAAAAGAAAATGATCCCCACATTTACCACGTTGCTGTTTGTCGGAGCTGGCTGTGCGGTTGGCATCCTCCTCTCTCGCCACAAGAGTCTTAATTCTACAAAGTACAGAAGCATTGCAAGACATAGAAGCATAGAAACATAGAAACATAGAAAATAGGTGCAGGAGTAGGCCACTCGGTCCTTCAAGCCTGCAACGCCATTTAATGAGTTCATGGCTGAACATGCATTCATGCTTTCTCGCCATACCCCTTGATCCCCCTCGTCGTAAGGACTACATCTAACTCCTTTTTGAATATATTTAGTGAATTGGCCTCAACAACTTTCTGTGGTAGAGAATTGCACAGGTTCACCACTCTCTGGGTGAAGAAGTTTCTCCTCATCTCAGTCGTAAATGGCTTATCCCTTTTCCTTAGATTGTTACCCCTGGTTCTGGACTTCCCAACATTGGGAACATTCTTCCTGCATCTAACCTGTCTAAACCCATCAGAATTTTAAACGTTTCTATGAGATCCCCTCTCATTCTTCTGAACTCCAGTGAATACAAGCCCAGTTGATCCAATCGTTCTTGATATGTCTGTCCCGCCATGCCGGGAATCAGTCTGGTGAACCTTCGCTGCACTCCCTCAATAGCAAGCATGTCCTTCCTCAAGTTAGGAGACCAAAACTATGCACAATACTCCAGGTGTGGCCTCACAAAGTGGCACAACTGTAGTAATTCCTCCCTGCCCCTGTACTCAAATCCCCTCGCTAAGAAGGCCAACATGCCATTTGCTTTCTTAAACGCCTGCTGTACCTGCATGCCAACCTTCAATGACTGATGTACCATGGCACCCAGGTCTCGTTGCACTTCCCCTTTTCCTAATGTGTCACCATTCAGATAACAGTCTGTCTCTCTGTTTTTACCACCACAGTGAATAGCTTCACATTTATCCACAATATACTTCATCTGCCATGCATTTGCCCACTCACCTAACCTATCCAAGTCACTCTGAAGCCTCATAGCATCCTGCTCGCAGCTCACACTGCCACCCAACTTAGTGTCATCCGCAAATTTGGTGATACTACATTTAATCCCCTCGTCTAAATCATTAATGTACAATGTAAACAGCTGGGGCCCCAGCACAGAACCTTGCGGTACCCCAGTAGTCACTGCCTGCCATTCTGAAAGACCTGTTGTTTCCACTCAGAAAAGAGGAAGTTTATATCATTGCTGATCATTGGGCCAGTTGGAGATTGCGGTCAATCTACAAAGTATTTACAGCCCAGACACAGGCCATTGGACCCACCGCTCCGTGCCGGGGTTTATGCTCCACACCAGCCTCCTCCCTTCCCTCTCCATCTCACCCCATCACCATATCCTTTTATTCCTTTCTCCCTCATGTGTTTATCCAGCTTCCCCCTTCAATGTATCTCTGCTATTGGCCTCAACCCCTCTCTGTGGGAGTGGGTTCCACATTCTCACCACTCTCTGGATAAAGAAGTTTCTCCTGAATTTCCCATTGGATTTATTAGTGACTGTCGTATATTGATGGCCCCTAGTTCTGGTCTCTAAACATATTCTCTTTTCTCTAACTTCTCGAACCCTTTCATAATCTTGAAAGCCTCTATCAGGTCACCCCTCAGCTTTCTCCTTCCTAGAGTAATGAGCCCCTGTCTTTCCTGATCGTTATATCCTCTCAGTTCAGGTTACATCTTTGTAAATCCTCTTGAGCACTTTCTGATTTTTGTAATACGGATACCGTAAATGTGCACGATGCTCCAAGTGTGGTCTAACCAATGTATATGGAGACAAGAACTGTGCAAGATGCTCCAAGTGTGGTCTAAACAAGGTATATGGAGACCAGAACTGTGCACAGTTCTCCGTGTATGGTCGAACAAAGGCATATGGATCGCAGAACATAGAAACGTAGAAACATAGAAAATAGGTGCAGGATTAGGCCATTCGGTCCTTCGAGCCTGCACCACCATTCAATATGATCATAGCTGGTCATGCAAATTCAGTACCCCATTCCTGCTTTCTCTCAATACCCCTTGGTCCCTTTATCCATAAGCGAACTCCCTTTTGAATATATCTAACGAATTGGCCTCAACAACTTTCTGTGGTAGAGAAATCCACAGGTTCACAATTCTCTACGTGAAGAAGTTTCTCCCTCATCTCGGGCCTAAATGGCTTACCAATTATCTTTAGACTGTGAACCCTGATTCTGGACTTTCCCAACATGGGGAACATTCTTCCTGCATCTAGCCTGTCTAATACCAACATAATGTTATATATTTCTGTGAGATCCCCTTTCATTCTTCTAAGTTCCAGTGAATATAAGCCTAGTCGATCGAGTCGTTTTTCATATCTCATTCATGCCATCCCGGGAATCAGTCGTTTGAACGTTCGCTGCACTCCCTGAGTAGTAAGAATGCCCTTCCTCAGATTAGGAGAACAAAACTGCACACAATATTCAAGGTGAGGCCTCACCAAGGCCCTGTACAACTGCAATAAATCCTCCCTGCTACGATACTCAAATCATCTCATTTTGAAGGCCAACATGCCATTTGCCTTCTTCATCGCCTGCTGTACCTGCATGCCAACTTTCAATGACTGATGTACCATGACACCCAGGTCTCGTTGCACCTCCCCTTTTCCTAATTTGCCACCATTAAGATAATATTCTGCCTTCCAGTTTTTGCCACCAAAGTGGGTAACCTCACATTTATCTACATTATACTGCATCTGCCATGCATTTGCCCAGTCACCTAACCTGTCCAAGTCACCCAGCAGACACTTAGCATCCTCCTCACAGCTCACACTGCCACCCAGCCTAGTATTATCTGCAAACTTGGAGATATTGAAATCAATTCCTTCGTCTTACTCATTAATGTGCATTGTAAATAGTTGGGGTCCCAGCACTGAACCTTGCGGCACCCCAGTAGTCACTGCCTGCCATTCTGAAAAGGACCCGTTTATTCCTACTCTTTGCTTGCTGTCTGGCAACCAGTTCTCTATCAACGTCAATACATTACCCCAAATAACATGTGCTTTAATTTTGCACACTAATCGCTTGTGTGGGTCCTTTTAAAAACACTTTTGAAAGTACAAATACACCACATTCACGGATTCTCCCTTGTCCACTCTACTAGTTAAATTCGCAATAAATTCGAGAAGATTTTTCAAGCATGATTTCCCTTTCATCAATCCATGCTGACTTGGACCGATCCTGTCATTGCTTTCCAAATGCGCTGCTATCAAAGCTTCAAGAATTGATTCCAACATTTCCCCAATACTGATGTCAGGCTAACTGGTCTATAAGTCGCTGTTTTCTCTCTCCCTCCTTTTTTAAAAAGTGGGGTTACATTAGCTATGCTCCAATCCATAGGAACTGATCCAGAATCTAAAGAATTTTGGCAAATGACCACCAATGCATCCACTATTTTGAGGGCCACTTCATTAACTATGCTGGGATGCAGACGGCCAGGCCCATGGGATTTATCGGCCTTCAATCCCATCAATTTCCCAAAAACTATTTCCTGACTAATAAGGATTTCCTTCAGTTCCCCTTTCTCGCTAGACCCCCGATCCCCTAGTATTTCTGGGAGATTATTTGTGTCTTCCTTAATGCAGACAGAACCAAAGTTTTTGTGCAATTGGTCTGCCATTTCTTTGTTCCCCATTACATATGCACCTGATTCTGACTGCAAGAGACCTACATTTGTCTTCACGAATCTTTTTCTCTTCACCGATATATAGAAGATTTTGCAGTCAGCATTTATGTTCCCTATAAGCTTCCTCTCATACTCCATTTCCCCCCCTCCTAATTGAAACCTTTGTCCTCCTCAGCTGATTACTAAATTTCTCCAAGTCCTCAGGTTTGCTGCCTTTTTCTGGACAATTTATAAGCCTCTTCCTTGGATTTAACACTATCCCTAATTTCCCTTGTTATCCACGGATGAGCTATCTTCCCCGTTTTATTTTTATGCCAGACATGGATGTACAATTGTTGAAATTCATCCATGTGTTCTTTAAGTGTCTGCCATTGCCTATCGACCGTCAACCCTTTAAGTATCATTCGCCAGTCTATCCTATCCAATTCACGCCTCATACGATCGAAGTTCCCTTTCCTTAAGTTCAGGAGCCTTGTCTCTGAATTACCTGAGTCACTCTCCAAATTAATGAATAATTCTACCATATTGTCGTCACTGTTCCCCAAGGGGCCTCGCAAAAAGAAGATTGCTAATTAATCCTCTCTCATTACACATCACCCAGTCTAGGATGGTCAGCACTCTATTTGGTTCCTTGTCATATTGGTCTAGAAAACCATCCCTTATACATTCCAGGAAATCCTCTTCCACCGTATTGCTACCAGTTTGATTAGCCCAATCAATATTTAGATTAAAGTCACCCATGATAACTGCACGCATCCCTAATTTCCTGTTTTGATGCTATCCCCAACCTCACTACTCAACCTCACTACTATTGTTTGATGGTCTGTTCACAACTCCCACTCACGTTTTCTGCCCTTTGGTGCTCCGCAGCTCTACCCATACAGATTCCACATCATCCAAGCTAATGTCCGTCCTTAATATTGTGTTAATCTGCTCTTTAACCAGCAACACTACCCAACCTCCTTTCATATCTGTCTATCCTTCCAGAATATTGAATAACCCTGGATGTTGAGTTCCCAGCTGTGGTCACCCTGGAGCCATAATCTCCGTAATCCCAATTACATCATATCCATTAACAGCAATCTGCACAGTTAATTCATCCACCTTATTACGAATGTTCCTCGCATTGAGACACACAAACTTCAGACTAGTATTTTTTTAACACTCTTTGATTTTAGAATTAAGTGCTAATGTGGCCCTTTTTGATTTTTGCCTTTGAGTTCTCTGCCCTCTACTTTTCCTTATCTCCTTTCTACTTTGTGCTTCTGGCAGATTGGTCTCAAAACTTTGCACAGTGCTCCACGTGTGGTCTAAGGCATGTTTGCGGAGACCAGTACAATGCACAGTGCTCCACGTGTGGTCTAAGGCATGCTTATGGAGACCAGCACTATGCACAGTGCTCCACGTGAGGTCTAAGGCATGTTTATGGAGACCAGTACTATGCACAGCGCTCCACGTGTGTCCTAACAAAGGTATATGGAGACCAAAACTGTAAACGGCGCTGCTAGTTTAGCCAACAGAGGTATATGGAGAGAACAACTGTACACAGTGCTCTAAGTGTGGTCTCACTGAGGTATATGGAGACCAGAAATGTGCACAGTGCTCCAAGTTGATTTATCCAAGGAATATAGAGACCAGAACAGTGCACAATGCTTCAAGTTTGGTCTAACCATGGTTGGCTGCAAATTTAACATAACTTCTTTACTTTTGAATTCCATCCTTCCCGAAATGAACCCCAGTGCCTGGTTTGCATTTTGATGGCCATACTTTTCAGGAGCAGTACTAAGGGAGTGCCGCAATGTCAGAGGGGCAACACTGAGGGAGCACCGCATGTCGGGTGGGTAGAGTTTCTGAGGGAGCGCTACACTGTTGGAGGGTTTGTACTGAGGCGAGTGTCGAAGTTTCGAAGTTTTAATCTTTCAGATGAGACACTAAACCCGAGGCCCCGTCTGCTCTCTCAGATAGAATGTAAATGATCCCACGGCCATTATTTCGCAGAAAAGCAGAGGGGAGTTCTCCAATATTTATCCCTCAAACAAGATCAATTTAAAAAAACATGATCTGCTCGTTTATCACGATGCTGTTTGTGGGAGTTGTTTGTGCATTGTGGCATCCTCCTGTCTCGCAACAAGTGTCTTAATTCTACAAAGACCTGTCGCAAGTCCTGTTGTTTCCACACAGAAAAAGAAAACGTCTATATCATTGCTGATCATTGGGCCAGTTGGAGATAAAGGTCAATCTACAAATCATTTACAGCCCAGAAATAGGCCATTGGGCCCCACCGCTCCAAGCCAGGATTTATGCTCCACACCAGATTCCTCCCTCCCCTCATCATCTCACCCCATCACCATATCCTTCTATTCCTTTCTCCCTCATGTGTTTATCTAGCTTCCCCTTAAATATATCTCTGCTATTCCGCTCAACCCCTCCCTGTGGGAGCGAGTTCCACATTCTCACATTTCTCTGGGTAAAGAGGTTTCTCTTGAATTCCCCATTGGATTAATTAGTGACTGTCGTATATTGATGGCCCCTAGTTCTGGTCTCCCTCCACATGTGGAAACATCTTCTCTACATCTACCCGATCGAACACTTTCATAATCTCTCTTCCATAAGACCTGCATCAGGTCACCCTTCAGCCTTCTCTTTTCCCACAAGCCCAGCCTGTGCAACTTTTCCTGATAGTTATATCCCCTCAGTTCTAGTATTATCCTTGTAAACATTTTTTGCAGCTTCTCTTTTTTGCAATATGGAGACTGTAAATGTGCACAGTACTCCAAGTGTGGGCTAACCAAAGTATATGGAGACCAGAACTGTGCACAGTGATGCAAGTGTGGTCTAACCACGGTATATGGAGACCAGAACTGTGCACTCTGCTCCAAGTGTGGCCTAACTGAGTTATCTGGAGTCCAGAATTGAGCACAGTGCTCCGAGTGTTGTCTAACCACGGTTTATGGAGACCAGAACTATGCACAATGCTCGGAATGTGGACTAACCGAGGTAGCTGGAGACCAGAACTGAGCACAGTGCTCAAAGTGTGGGCTAACCACGGGTTATGGAGAGCAGAACTGTGCTCAATGCTGCAAATGTGGTCCAACTGAGGTATATGGAGACCAGAACTGTGCACAGTGCTCCAGCTGTGTTCTAACCCAGGTATATGGAGACCAGAACTGTGCACAGTGCTCCAAGTTTGGTCTCACCGAGGTGTATGGAGAACTGAACTGTGCACAATGCTCCAAGTTTGGTCTCACCGAGGTTGGCTGTAAATTTAACATAACTTATATGCTTTTTAATTCCATACTTCCCGAAATGAACCCCGGTGTTTGGTTTGCATTTTTATGATCATAATTATGAGGGAGTCCTGAGGGATCATGGCACTCTCAGAGGAACAGTACTGAGCGAGGGCCGCACTATTGGAGGGTCTGTACTGAGGAAGAATTGCAATTTCGAAGGTGGAATCTTTCAGATGAGACATTAAACCTGAGGCACCGTCTGCCCTCTCAGGTGGAATGTAAAATATCCTACGGCCATTATTTTGAAGAAGAGCGGATGGGAGTTCCCCAATATTTATCCCTCAAACAACATCAACGAAAATAAAAATGATCTGCTCATTTACCACCTTGCTGTTTGTCGGAGCTATCTGTGGGTTGTGACACCCTCCTCTCTCACCACAAGTGTCTTAATTCCACAAAGTACAGAAGCATTGCAAGACCTGTTGTTTCCACTCAGAAAAGAGGAAGTTTATATCATTGCTGATCATTGGGCCAGTTGGAGATTAATGTCAATCTACATCTCACCCCATCACCATATCCTTCTATTCCTTTCTTCCTTATGTGTTTATCCAGCTTCTCCTTAAATGTGTCACTTCTATTCGCTTCAAACCCTCCCTGTGGGAGCGAGTTCCACATTCTCACCACTCTCTGGGTAAAGAAGTTTCTCCTGAATTCCCCATTGGATTCATTAGTGATTGGAATATACTGATGGCCCCTAGTTCTGGTCTCCTCCACAAGTGGAAACGTCTTCTCTACGTCTACCCTATCGAAACCTTTCAGAATATTGAAGGCCTCTATCAGGTCATCCCTCAGCCTTCTATTTTCGAGAGAAATGAGGCCCCGCCTTTCCTGATAGTTATAACCTCTCAGTTCATGTAAGTGGAAGCAATACGGTGGAGGAGGATTTCCTGGAGTGCATAAGGGATGGTTTTCTACACCAATATGTCGAGGAACCAACTAGGGGGGAGTCCATCTTCGACTGGGTGTTGTGTTATGAGAGAGGATTAATTAGCAATCTCACTGTGCGAGGCCCCTTGGGGGACGATTGACCATAATATGGTGGAATTCTGCATTAGGATGGAGATTGAAACAGTTAATTCAGAGACCATGGTCCAGAACTTAAAGAAGGGTAACTTTGAAGGTAGGAGGCGTGAATTGGCTAGGCTCGATTGACGAATGATAGTTAAGGGGTTGACTGTGGATGGGCAATGGCAGACATTTAGAGACCGAATGGATGAATTACAACAATTGTACATTCCTGTCTGGCGTAAAAATAAAAAAGGGAAGGTGGCTCAACCGTGGCTATCTAGGGAAATCAGGGATAGTATTAAAGCCAAGGAAGTGGCATACAAATTGGCCAGAATTAGCAGTGAACCCGGGGACTGGGAGAAATTTAGAACTCAGCAGAGGAGGACGAAGGGTTTGATTAGGGCAGGGAAAATGGAGTACGAGAAGAAGCTTGCAGGGAACATTAAGGCGGATTGCAAAAGTTTCTATAGGTATGTAAAGAGAAAAAGGTTAGTAAAGACCAACGCAGTTCCCCTGAAGTCAGAATCAGGGGAAGTCATAACGCGGAACAAAGAAATGGCAGACAAATTGAACAAGTACTTTAGCTTGGTATTCACTAAGGAGGACACAAACAACCTTCCGGATATAAAAGGGGTCAGAGAGTCTAGTAAGGAGGAGGAACTGACGGAAATCTTTATTAGTTGGGAAATTGTGTTGGGGAAATTGATGGGATTGAAGGCCGATAAATCCTCAGGGCCTGATGGACTGCATCCCAGAGTACTTAAGGAGGTGGCCTTGGAAATAGCGGATGCATTGACAGTCATTTTCCAACATTCCATTGACTCTGGATCAGTTCCTATCGAGTGGAGGGTAGCCAATGTAACCCCACTTTTAAAAAAAGGAGGGAGAGAGAAAGCAGGGAATTATAGACCTGTCAGCCTGAACTCAGTAGTGGGTACAATGATGGAATTAATTATTAAGGATGTCATAGCAGCGCATTTGGTAAATGATGAAATGATAGGTCCAAGTCAGCATGGATTTGCGAAAGGGAAATCATGCTTGACAAATCTTCTGGAATTTTTTGAGGATGTTTCCAGTAAAGTGGACAAAGGAAAACCAGTTGATGTGGTATATTTGGACTTTCAGAAGGCTTTCGACAAGGTCCCACACAAGAGATTAATGTGCAAAGTTAAAGCACATGGGATTGGCGGTAGTGTGCTGACGTGGATTGAGAACTGGTTGTTAGACAGGAAGCAAAGAGTAGGAGTAAATGGGTACTTTTCAGAATGGCAGGCAGTGACTAGTGGTGTACCGCAAGATTCTGTGCTGGGGCCCCAGCTTTTTACATTGTACATTCATGATTTAGACGAGGGGATTAAATGTAGTATCTCCAAATTTTCGGATGACACAAAGTTTGGTGGCAGTGTGAGCTGCGAGGAGGATGCTATGAGGCTGCAGAATGACGTGGATAGATTAGGTGAGTGGGCAAATGCATGGCAGATGAAGTATAATGTGGATAAATGTGAGGTTATCCACTTTGGTGGTAAAAACAGAGAGACAGACTATTATCTGATTGGTGACAGATTAGGAAAAAGGAAGGTGCAACGAGACCTGGGTGTCATGGTACATCAGTCATTGAAGGTTGGCATGCAGGTACAGCAGGCGGTTAAGAAAGCAAATGGCATGTTGGCCTTCATAGCGAGGGGATTTGAGTACAGGTGCAGGGAGGTGTTGCTACAGTTGTGCAGGGCCTTGGTGAGGCCACACCTTGAGTATTGTGTAGAGTTTTGGTCTCCTAACTTGAGGAAGGACATTCTTGCTATTGAGGGAATGCAGCGAAGATTCACCGGACTGATTCCCGGCATGGTGGGACTGACCTATCAAGAAAGACTGGATCGACTGGGCTGGTATTCACTGGAGTTCAGAGGAATGAGAGGGGACCTCATAGAAACGTTTAAAATTCTGACCGGTTTAGACAGGTTAGCTGCAGGAAGAATGTTCCCAATGTTGGGGAAGTCCAGAACCTGGGATCACAGTCTATGGATAAGGGGTAAGCCATTTAGGACCGAGATGAGGAGAAACTTATTCACCCAGAGAGTGGTGAACGTGTGGAATTCTCTACCACAAAAAGTAGTTGAGGCCAATTCACTAAATATATTCAAAAGGGAGTTAGATGAAGTCCTTACTACGCGGGGGATCAAGGGGTATGGCGAGAAAGCAGGAAGGGTACTGAAGTTTCATGTTCAGCCATGAACTCATTGAATGGCGGTGCAGGCTAGAAGGGCTGAATGGCTTGCTCCTGCACCTATTTTCCATGTTTCTATGTTTCTATCCTTGTAATGGTTTTAGCACCTTCTCCAGTGCCTCTATCTCATTTTTACGATATAAAGACCGGAATTGTGCAAAGTGCAACAAGTGTGGTCTATGTAGGGGAGAACGAAAACCCCCTCATTTTACCCTGAAGGAAAAGGGCTGTGGGATCAGTCTGTGCTATGAATTCAAACCGATAACAGTTTGACCTTTGCAGAGCAGTGATTGGACGGGGGAGGACACCGGGGGGGACCAATGGTGAGACAGAGTCAGCCCGAAGCATGGGGCTTTCAAGCAAATGGGAGAGCACTTGCTCGAAAACTGGGACTGACTCACAGCCATTATCGGACGTTTGTCTTCCCCATGTTTACACTATGGAAGGTTTGGCTACAGGTGGCCAACCCAATTAACACCTACTCAAATCTTGAGTCGGTTAGGAAAACTGAATTGAAGGATAATTATGCAGACATTTCGAAACCAGGGAACCCAAAACAACCCAAGGGCCTAGACAATGGCTACAGGAAGCCAATGCAATCAACACCCACTCAAACCTTGAGCAGGTTAACATCAGTGGAAAAAACCCGCAATAATCTAAAACTGCTGCATTTTTCAAAATCACAAAGTCCATCAATGAGAAGAATCGACTTCAGCAGGAGAGGCGGACTGGATAATCTGGCTATAAAAAAAGGGTTTCTGACGTAGCGGGGTGGTGATTTTCCCTGCCCTGTCATCCAACAACCACAACCAGCAAGATTCTCCACATTGAAGAAAACCAGACTACGAAGACACCGAATATAGAAGAAACAAACCCAGACTGCAGAAGGCACAGTAGTGAGTATAACCTCTGGTCCCCGGAACTCCCAACTCAGTTAGGCCAGGAAAGGTGGGAGGTTGGGCATTGTACTGCTAAACTTGTGTAAAGATTTTCGTTGTGTCCGTTTAGTGGGATTTAGGGGAATTGTTTTGTTGGTGTATTGCTGTTTGTTGAGATACACCTTGTCAAATAAATTGGAAGCCTAAAGTTACTCTTGGAATCACCTTGTCTCAGTTCTATTGTATTACATCTCCTGATCGTGAGTCTTATGTCAGAACAGTGTAAGGGAAGCTAGGAGCGCCTCGAAAACGCTCAACTGTGTGTCACAGGCTAGGGAAGAAAGGGTTAGGAGTGTTTGACACTCACAGGTGCCTCACAGGCTAGGCATAAGCTGTGGGGACGCACGAGTCTCAAAACCCCCTTCATAAGCTGTGGACACAGTCTCTCTAGGGGTGCTCTTGCAGCACTCAGGGTCCCTCACAGGTCAGGCATAAGCTGTGAGGGCAGAAGCCCAGAGAGAGAATCACCCAAGGTACAACTACACTCCCTGAGAAAATCCCTTAGATCTAACCAAAGTATATGAGGAGCAGAGCTGCATACAGTGCTCTAAGTGTGGACTCACTAAGGTATGTGGAGAACAGAACTGAACACGGGCTCCAAGTGTGGTCCAACCGAGGTTGGTTGCAAATTTAACATAAACTCTCTGCTTCTGAATTCTATCCCTCCATAAATGAAAAATAAGTGTTTGGTTTGGGCTTTTATGTCCTTATTAACCGGTGTCGCTACTTTTAGTGATGTGTGAACCTGTAACCCCCAGATCCCTCAGTTCCTGTACCCCATTTAGACTCTTATAATCCAAACAGTATCTGGCCTCCTTATCTCAACTTATCGCTATTGACGTTCATTTGCCAAATACCTGCCCATTCTGTAAGTTTATCAATGTCTACTTGTATGTTGTTGCCTTCTTCCCTTGTGTGAGCTGCAAACCCCAATTATGTGTTGTCTGCAAATTGTGATATTGTGCTTCTGATTCCCGAGTCCAAATCCTTTGTGTAAATGGTGAACAGCAGTGGTCCCAGCATCGGTCCTTGTAGAAGAACACGTTCCACCTTCCGCCAGGCTGAGTAACTTACCCATGCCCCCTACTCTCTATTTCCTGTTTTGCAGCCAGCTTGTGATCCATTTTGCTACTTGTACCCTGTCAACCGTGGCTCAGTGGGCAGCACTCTCGCATCCGAGTCAGAATGTTGTGGGTTTGAGTGCCACTCCAGAGACTTGAGAACAAAAATCTAGGCTGATACCCCAGTGCAGAACTGAGGGATTTCCTCATTGTCAGAGGGGTAGTACTGAGGGAGCACCTCACTGCCGGAGGGGCAGTACTGAGGGAGCACCGCCCTATCAGAGGAACAGTACTGAGGGTGTGCTGCACTGTCGGAGGAGTGGTACTGAGAGTGCGTCGAATAGTCGGATGGGCAGTACTGAGGGATCACTGTATTGTCGGAGGTGCCGTCTTTCAGAGAAGACATTAAACCCGAGGCGACGTCTTTCCTCTCAGGTGGGATTTAAAAGATTCCACGGGCATTATATCAAAAAAAGAGCAGAGGGGTGTTCTCCAATATTTATCCCTCAAACAACTTCAACCAAAAAAAAAGTATTTGCTCATTTACCACGTTGCTGTTTGTAGGAGCTGGCTGTGCGTTGTGACATCCTCCTCACTCGCCACAAGTGTCTTAATTCGATAAAGTACAGAAGCATTGCAAGACTTGTTGTTTCCACTCAGAAAAGAGGAAGTTTATATTCGGCCAGTTCGGGATTCAGTTCGATCTACAAAGTATTTACAGCCCAGAAACAGGCAATTGGGCCCAACCGCTCCTTGACGGGGTTTATGTCCCACCGCTCCGTGCCAGGGTTTATGCTCCACACCAGCCCCCTCCTTCGCCTCTCCATCTCACTCCATCACCATATCCTTCTATTCCTTTCTCCCTCATGTGTTTATCCCGCTTCCCCTTAAATGTGTCTCTGCTATTCGCCACAACCCCTCCCTGTGGGAGTGCGTTCCACATTCTCACCCCTCTCTGAGTAAAGAAGTTTCTCCTGAATTCCCCATTGGATTTATTAGTGACTGTCGTATATTAATATCCCCTAGTTCAGGTCTCCCCCACAAGTGGAAACATCTTCTCTACGTCTACCCTATCGAAATCTTTCATAAACTTAAACATCTCCATCAGCTCACCCCTCAGCCTTCTCTTTTCTAGAGAAATGAGCCCCAGCCTTTCCTGATAGTTATAACCTCTCAGTTCTGGTATCGTCCTTGTAAATCTTTTTTTCACCTTCTCCTGTTTGTAGTATGGAGACCAGAACTGTGCACGGTGCTCCAAGTGTGGTCTAACCACGGTATATGGAGACCAGAACTGTGCACAGTGCTCCAAGTGTGATCTAACCGAGGTATATAGAGACTGGAACTGTGCACCGTGCTCCAAGTGTGGTCTAACCGAGGCACTTGTTGACCAGAACTGTACACAATGCTCCAAGTGTGGTCGAACCAACGTATGTGGAGACCAGAACTGTGCACAGTGCTCCAAGTGTGATCTAATCCAGGTATATGGAGACCAGAACTGTGCATCCTGCTCCAAGTGTGGTCTACGCAAGGTTTATGGAGACCAGAACTCTGCACAGCGCTCCGAGTTTGGTCTCACTGACGTTGGCAGCAAATCTAACAGAACTTATTTGCTTTCGAATTCCATACTTCCCGAAATGATCTCCGGTGCTTGGTTTGCATTCTTATGGTCATAATTATGAGGGAGGTAATAAGTGGCCATCGCAATGTCGGAGGGTCTTGAGTGAGACAGCGTCGCAATTTCGAAGGTGGAATCTTTCAAATGAGACATTAATGCTGGGCCCCGTCTGCCCTCACAGGTGGAATGTAAAAGATCCCACGGCCATTATTTTGAACAAGAACTGAGGGAATTTCTCCAATATTTATCTCTCAAACATCAACAAAAGAAAAATGAGCTGCTCATTTACCCACGTTGCTGTTTGTAGGAGCTGGCTGTGCATTGTGGCATCCTCCTCTCTCGCCACAAGTGTCTTAATTCCTCAAAGCATTGCAAGACCTGTTGATTCCACTCAGAAAAGAGGATGTTTATATCATTGCCGGTCATTGGGCCAGTTGGAGATTAAAGTCCAACTACAAATTATTTACAACCCAGAAACAGGCCATTGGGCCCCACCGCTCTGTTGCCGCGGTTTATGTCCCACCGCTCCGTGCCGGGGTTTATGCTCCACACCAGCCTCCTCCCTCCCCTCTCCATCTCATCCCATTGCCATATCCCTCTATTTCTTTCTCCCTCATATGTTTATCCAGCGTCCCCTTAAATGTATCTCTGCTATTCCCCTCAACTCCTCTCTGTGGGAGTGATTGCCACATTCTCACCCCTCTCTGGGTGAAGAAGTTTCTCCTGAATTCCCCATTGAATTTATTAACTACTGTCGTATATTGATGGCCCCTAGTTCTGGCCTCGCCCACAAGTGGAAACATCTTCTCTACGTCTACTCTATCGAACCCTTTCATAATCGTAAACACCTCCATCAGGTCACCCCTCAGCTTTTCTTTTCTAGAGCAATGAGTACCAGCCATTAGTGATAGTTATAACCTCTCAGCTCTGGTATCGTCCTTGTAAATCTTTTTTTCACCTTCTCCTGTTTGCAATATGGAGACTGGAACAGTGCACAGTGCTCCAAGTGTGGTCTAATATCGGTATATGGAGACCAGAACTGTGCACAGTGCTACAAATGTGGACATACCAAGGTATATGGTGACCAGAACAGTGCACAGTGCTCAAGGGTGGTCTAACCCAGGTATATGGAGACCAGAATTGTGCATAATGCTCCAAATGTGGTCTAACCACCATTTATGGAAACCAAAACTCGTACACGGTACTCCATGTCTGCTGTAACCCAAGTATATGGAGATCAGAACTGTGCACAGTGCTCCAAATGTGGTCCAACCCAGGTAAATGGTGACCAGAACTGTGCACAGTGCTCCAAGTGTGGACATACCAAGGTATGTGCTGACCAGGACTGTGCACATTGCTCCAAGTGTGGTCTAACCAAGATATATGGAGACCAGAACTGTGCACATTGCTCCAAGTGTGGTCTAATCCAGGTATATGGACCCAGAACTGTGCACACTGCGCCAAGTGTGTCTAACGAAGGTTAGCTGCAAATTTAACATAACTTCTTTGCTTTTGAATTCCATCCTTCCCAAAATGAAGTGACCGTCCTTCACATGATACTTTATACCAACGCCCCTTCTGTCCTCTTGTGTGGATGTAAAAGATCCCACGGCCATTATTGGATGAAGAACAGGGGAGTTCTCTCCCATGTTCTACGGCCAATATTTATCCATAAACATCACACCAGTTGTATCGGACCAAGATTCAATGCTGCTAAATTGCAGCCTCCAATCTGATCGGTAAATATCTGCCGAGTTGCTGTTTGTACAGTGCCGAGACAAGATCTGCCACCATCTCCTCACGAATCATGTGATCGGTTGTCGTCAGAGAAAGGAAATGGGTTGGTCTGTATAGGAGAGGAAGGGAATATCTGAAGGCAGAACTCTCCGACGTCGAACCAGCAGGTCAGACATGCAGAGTCTCTCGGTCACTCTTCGTCTTGTACTTGCAACAGGAGCCCAGCAGACGCAGGTAATTCTACAGATCACCATCGACTTTTGAGGATTGCCATGGGGGTCGATAGGGTACCAGTTTGATTCCTGGAATGAGAGAGTTATCAATGTCGATGGGGCACTACTAAGTGAGTGCTGCATTGTCGGAGGGACAGTGCTGAGGGAGTGCCGCACTGTCGTGTTGTAAATATTGAGGGAGTGCCACAATGCCGGAGGGGCAGTACTGAGTGCGTGCTGCACTGTCGGTGGGGCAGTACTGAGGGAGTGCCGCACTGTCAGGTGGTACATAATGACGGAGTGCTGCACTGTCGACGGGGCAGTACTGAGTATGTGCTGCACTGGCGGAGGGGCAGTACTGAGGGAGCGCCACACTGTCGGAAGGGCAGTAGTGAGGGAGAGCTGCATTTGCCATTGGTGGGTGGAGATATTCAGATGGCCCGCGAGGTCATGTGAACACACGCGCAGGTGATGGTCGAACAGATGCAGCTTCCTTCAATGCATCTTAATATTAACAGTTTGTATTTATATAGCGCCTTTAATGTAGTGCAACTTCTCAAAGCGCTTCGCAGGAGCGTTATCAGACACAATTTGACCCCGAGTCACATAAGTAGATATTAGCGACAGGTGACCAAAAGCTGGGTCAAAGAGGTCGGTTTTTAAAGCGCGCCTTAAAGGAGATGAGAGAGGTGGAGAGGTTTAGTGAGGGAATTTCAGAGCTTTTGGCCAAGGCAGCTGAAGGCACGACCATGGTTGACAGCCTGTCTCATCCACCGGGCTCACAACCACCTGCCCCATCGTGAATCCCCCGAACCCAACAGGCTGCGGTTTTATAGAGTTTTCAAAACATCACTGACTGCATAAGCCACTCCCAACTCAACAGCCCGACAAACCTGTGAGCATACTCACTGCTTCCCCTTTTTAGAAGCAAGATATTTGCACAATATTTCAAAAGATTACTTATCGTGATTACAATTTTACAAATTCGACTTCTCAGCCTGAATATGTTGCGATAAGCTTTTAGCTTCCTCCTGCTCCGACTGCCATTTCTTTGCTGTAGGCCGGCTAGGCCCATTTTCCACATTCTTGTCTGATGCCGGAGATCGTCTTGGGGTATTTCTGCTTTTTGGGTGTATAGCCTGGAATTCCTGCCTTCTATCTTCCTGTGTCCTCTTGAATGTCCCTGGAAACATTACATCCGTCCTCATGTTGGTATTCTTCCTAAGATCTTGATCGTACCAGTTATCAATATCCTGTCTCGTTGGCTCGCGTTTCCTCACTAGTCTTCCCAACTGAAGCCCAACTCCCCCCCACGCCCCACTGGATGGTACAGAAATTCCCCTGAAATCAGCCGCTGTGTCTTTTGTCATATTAATCCAACGATTATTAATCATTATAATGGTTCTGAAATCCCGCCATGAGGAATGTCCTGCCTTGCCCTTCACTGCATATGCTGCAAAATCTACACTGTTCTGATCGGTTTCCACCCAGTGAAGTCTTTGATTATCGTTGTATTTAGCTGCCGCTACAAAGTGTTGCCTTACTTGGCACCGCTAGCTTCTTTCCCACTTCAACCCACACTGTTGTATGGACGCCATTACACCTATGACATCGAGTCGCCTTGGTTTCATAACCCTCCCTGAGACTACGGTTCAACCTCTCCACCTCGGTGACTGTGAACTGCTACTACTGCTGGTAATGGGTGAAATTCCTTAATATTTTTCTCTGCCATAGAGGTGGCTATCTTGCAAGCATTCTCCAAAGGGAGATCATCCATAACTAACTATTTTGATTGGATGCGTTCATCCGTTATTCCAAATAGAAATTTATCTCAAAGAGCATTATCCATAATCGCAGTGTAGAGATAATTTTCCTTTGGCAATAAAGTGTTCACTGATGGTTTCATCAAGTGTTGGCATCTCATTGTGAATTTATAGCTCTCTGCTATTAGTAAAATGTGTGGATCAAAATGTTTCTGCAGTATCTTTAGTGTGTCTAAGAATGAAGCATCCTAAAACTTTCTTGAGGTTAACAAATTCTCGAAGATACCATGATTCTCTGCACCAATCATAACTGACAGAATAGATTTCTTCATCCCCTGAACTGCTTGTTTGCTTAAGAGCGATTTAGCCACACCTGCTGAGACGTCACAAATGTCATTCGTTGTAAAAAACCATATGTAATATTTAACTGTAGGATCTAAACGACTCCTTCTTCCTGTCAAAGGCTCCCAAATTACTCAAATACCTAGTTGTCACATCTATTTTTCCTTCTTAACTTAATAGCCGTTTTCTCTTTCAATAATCATGAATTGCTTTTCAATGACACTAACTGGCTGTCCTTAAGCTCTATTTTTTAGTTCAATACTATTCATGGGTTCTTTGCTTAAGAATTCCTAGGGACTCTTTTGTATTAATCACTAGTTCGTTAAATGGCAAAAGTTTTAACAATCTGACGACACATTACCAGTTCGTCCACCAAGCTCACAACCACCTGCCCCATCGTGGATCCCTCGAACCTAACGGGCTGGGGTTTTATTGAGTTTGATGTACATCACGTGACTGACTAAGCCAGACTCAATTCAACAGCTCTACCAACCTGTGAGCATTCTCATAGGTGCATAAATTGCAGGGGAGGATGCGCAAGAGGCCAGTGTTGGAAGAGCGCAGAGATCTCGGAGCATTATATGGGCTGGAGATGCTTTCAGATATGGCGAGGAAGGGGGCCAGGAGGCATTGTCGGGACGAAAGCCAATGTAGGTCAGCGAACAACAGTAGGGTGATGGGTGAATGGGACTCGGTGTGAGTTAAAAGGTGGGAGTTTTGGATGAGCTTACGATTAGGGAAGCTAGCCAGAAATGCGTTGGACTGGACATGTCTAGAGGTAACAAAGGCACGGACGAGGGTTTCAGCAACAGATAGACTGAGACAAGGCGGAGGTGGCCGATCTAACGGAGATGGAATTATCATGCCAAACTTCGTGATTGCAGTACTTGGGTCAACACTGACGGATTCTTCTCTCTCTCTCTCACTTTGCTTGCACTCTCTCTCTCTATCCTGCTCTCCCCCTCTCCCTCTCTCTGTCTTGCTCCCTCTCTCTCTCACTCCCTCTCTCTCTCTCTCTCTCCATCTCTTCAGGTGGGACATCTGAAATGGAGCCCGAGGATCTTCAGCTGACCAACTCCAGCGAGGTTCCGCACAATGTCCCGGCGACTGGGTACTACTCCAGCATTAGGCGTGCGATGCAAGTCAGCGCTATTGTGGTCTACGTCGTCACCTGCATCCTGGGCGTATTGGGCAATGGGCTGGTTATCTGGGCCACCGGCTTCAAGCTGAAGAGAACGGCCTACACCGTCTGGTTGCTGAGCCTCGCCGTGGCCGACTTCACTTTCTCTCTGGTGCTCCCGCTCTCCATCACCGAACTTGCCCTGGGCAACCACTGGCCCTTCGGCTGGCTGCTCTGCAAGCTTCACTTCTGGGTGCTGCCCCTCTGTGAGCACGTCAGCATCTTCACGCTGGTTGCCATCAGCGTGGACCGCTGTATCGCGGTGGTGCTGCCCATCTGGTCCCGGAACCACCGCGGCCCACGGCTGGCCGCGCTGCTCAGCCTGGGGGTGTGGGTGGCGGCCGCCTTCCTGAGCGCACCAGCTTTCGTTTTTCATCAATTGATATCGCAGGGCAACCGCACGCTGTGCGTCATCTTCATGCCTGAAGCCTGGTTCCAAGCGGTGAACCTCGGCTCCTTCCTCAGTGCATTCCTCCTCCCATTCCTGGTCATCGCCGCCAGCTACACCATCATCGGGCTGTGGCTGAGGTGGGGCCGCTTGGTTCCCAGCGGCGGCAAGTCATTCAGGGTCCTGGCCGCCATCATCCTGGCCTTCCTCCTGTGCTGGGCTCCCTACAACATCTGTTCTATCCTCGTCCTGCTCCAGCCGCGCAGCGAGCCATTGCCCCTGGCGCTCAGCATGGGCACATGGCTCAGCTACAGCCTGGCCTACTTCAACAGCATCATCAACCCCATCCTATACATCTTCATGTGGCAGGACTTCAAGGACCTGCTCAAGAAGTCGCATCAACGGGTCAACAACCAGGGGGAATCAATGCAAAGTAATTTGTAGGAGGTTTAGAGGGGATTTGTGGGGGCGTTTCTCCACCAAGAGGTTGGTTGGGGTTTGAAACTCACTGCCTGAAAGGGTGGCAGAGACAGAAACCCTCACTGCATTTAAAAAGTACTAAATGTATCTGACAGAGATTCAGTGCAACCTCTGCAAGACACAACATTTTTGTCTCATTTTCTGCTAATAACTGTTCTTGCAAACTGCTCCAGGATAGCTGAAAACATGGGTTGCCCAATTTTTATCTACCCCAAGGCTTTTTCGAATTTAGAATTTTTTCCGATGTGTATTAATATGTCACAGCTGCAAAGAGACAGTTCTCACAGGCTTTGTCTGGGAATTATGAAGAGAAGAGAATGAAAGACCTATTCATGGTGAAAGACTATCCCTTTGTTTTAGACCTAGATAATTACATACACGGTGGGCAAACGTCGAGAAAACTAGCAAAGGATGGCGGTAACACGTGAGGTCAGTGCTGCAGTCAATGTGAGTGGTATCTGGTCAGTTACCGAGGGAATCAGGGGGTTAATTTCCAATCGCTGATTAAGCCTGGTGTTATCTCATGTGTTAGAGTCTTTGCATTGTATTCACTCAGGTTTTAAGCAATTTTTAACTGTTAAGTAGTTTATGGGATTGGTTGTGCGGGTTAATAATTAGAAATTATTGTGCATTTGATGCTATTGTGATTGCTTGTATTTCTTTTGATTATTCTAAGTAAAAATAACCCCTGGATAGGGATGAGAAGAGAAACATCCTTTGTCTGTGTTGTTTTTGTCACACAATTCCGAACCCTGCAAATTGGAAGAAAATATATAGATTTTACAGGCTTAAACTGCGATATGTTCTTTATGACATCACTAACATAAGCATTACACAAGGTTGCTCTTGCTGGAAACTGGCATCATGTGACTTGTCACATGACCCTTTTCTTGTTCCCATCAGGAGTTGCATTGCCGCAGTAGTCCACCAGGCGAAGCTCTAAATTACACTTCTCCCTCCTTAATGAAGAAGTAATAAGAACGTAAGAACATAAGAAATAGGAGCAGGAGTCGGCCATTTGACTCCTTGAGCCTGCTGCGCCAGTCAATACGATCATGGCTGATCTGATCTTGGCCTCAACTCCACTTCCCTCCCCGCTCCCCATGCTCAAAAATCTGTCTGTCTGCAACATAAATATATTCAAAGACCCAGCCTCTCCAGCTCTCTGGGGCAGGGAATTGTCTAGATTTACAATCATCTGAGAGAAGAAATTCCTCCTCATCCCAGTTTTTAATGGGCGACCCCTTATTCAGAAACTATGCCCCCTAGTTCTAGATACCCCCATGGGGACGAATCATCACCTCTGCATCTACCTTCTCAAGCCCCCTCAGCATCTTACATGTTACAATAAGATTACCTCTCATTCTTCTAAACTCCAACCTTCTCAACCTTTCTTCATAAGTTAACCCCTTCAACTCAGGACTCAACCGAGTGAAGCTCATCTGAACTGCCTCCAATACAAGTATATAACTCCTTAAATAAGGAGACCAATACTGTACGCAGTACTCCAGGTGTGGCCTCACCAATATCCTGTACAGTTGTAGCAGGACTTCCCTGCTTTTATACTCCATCCCACTTGCAATAAAGGCCAACATTCCATTTGCCTTCTTGATTACTTGCTGTATCTGCATGTTAACTTTATGTTTCATGCACAAGGACTTCCCAGATACCTCTGCATTACAACTTTTTGTAATCTCTCCCGATTTAAATAATAATTTATTTTTTTATTTTTCCTCCCAAAGTGTATAACCTCACATTTTCCAAGATTATACTCCAGTGGAAAAATGTTTGGCCACTCACTTAGCCTGCCTATATCCCTTTGCAGATTCTTTGCATTCTCCTCCCAACTTGCTTTCCCACCCACCTTTGTATCAGCAGCAAACTTGGCTACATTACACGAGATCCCTTCATCCAAGTCATTAATATAAATTGTAAATAGTTGAGGACCCAGCACTGATCCCTGCGCCACCCCACGAGTTACTGTTTGCCGACCTGAAAATGACCCATTTATCCCAACTCTCTGTTCTCTGTTAGTTAGCCAATCCTCTATCCATGTTTATATATTGCCCCCAAACGTGTGAAAATTTATCTTGTGCAATAACGTTTTATGTGGCACCTTATCGAAAGCCTTCTGGAAATCCAAATACAACACACCAACTGGTTCCCCCTTATCCATCCTGCTCGTTACATCCTCAAAGAACTCCAGCAAATTTGTCAAACATGATTTCACTTTCATGAAACCACGCTGAATCTGCTTAACTACATTATCATTTTCCAATTGTACTGCTGCTGCTTTGTTCAAAATGGGCTCCACTATTTTACCATCGACAGACGTTACGCCAACTGGTCTATAGTTTCCATCTTTTTGATTGCCTCCTTCCTTAAATAGGTGCGTTACATTTGCGGTTTTCCTATTCGCTGGGACCTCTCCAGAATTCAGGGAATATTGCTAGATTACAACCAAAGCTTCCACGATCTCTGCAGCCACTTTTTTTAAAGACCCTAAGAGGCAGGTCATCAGATCCAGGGGAATTGTCCGCATGTACTCCCATTAATTTGCCGAGAGAGAGAGAGATAAGAGAGAGAGAGAGAAAAGAGACAGAGAGAAAGCCGGGGCGGGGGTGAGGGGGTGATCAGTGTGCGAGAAAGAGAGAGAGAGTGTGTGTGTGTGTGTGTGTGTGAGAGAGGGGATGTACGAGAGAGAGAACGAGAGAGAGGGAGAGAGAGAGATAAGGTGTACGAGAGAGAGAGAAAGTCAGAGGGATAGAGAGAGAGAGAGACAGAGAGACAGAAAGACAGACAGAGAGACAAAAAGAGAGAAAGAGTGCGACAAAGAGAGAGAGACAGAAGGAGAGAGACAGAGAGTGAGAGAGAGAGAGAGAGACAGCGAGAGAGACAAAACGAGAGAAAGAGAGAGAGAGAGAAAGAGAGTGGGAGAACAAGATGGAGATGGAGGCATGGAGTGAGATGAGGAGAGAAAATGAAGGCAGAGACTGAGAAATGGAATGAGGGAGCGAGAGGGATGGGGCCAGCCTCAGTGTGATAAACCTGCTGGTGCTGATAATGATCCATATCACCATGTGTGGGGGGTTTGAGAGATGTTTAATCATCTGTTGGGATTACAGAGTTTGCAGAAAGTTTCCATTCCCGCTCCAGTCATTCTGTCTACCCGGAGGTTTAACCTCCAACTTCATGTACACCGGGAGGGGAGAAAGCTTTTCCATCAGAAGGGTCTAATGCCGATTGCCAGAATCCGATAATGCTCTGTCAGTTCCCGGCCGTGCTCCCGGAGAAACCGGTCTGTCCCAGCTGGATAATTCCCCTCTAGCGCGGTCCCAACATTCTCCTGCACTCATCCATCCGGTACGCGCACATGTAGAATATTCCTGGAAAAGGGAGATCAGTCTGGCATCGATGGGCTGCTGATAATCATCCCTGCCTTTGTAATCTCCAGACTCCGACTATTCCCAACGCTCTCCTGGCCAGCCTCCCACCTTCTCCCCTCCGGAACCATCAGCTCGTCCAAAACCCCCGCTGCGCCCGTGTCCTAACTCGCCCCGAGTCCCGCTCACCCACCGCCCCCTGTGCTCGCTGACCGACATTGGTCCCGGTCCGGTAACACCTCGATTTTTAAATTCTCATCCAAAATTACACATCCCTCCTTGTCCCCTCACTATCTCTGTAAGCTCCTCCAGCCCTGACACCACTCCCTATCTCTTTAACCTCCTCCAGCCCTACACCCGTCCCTATCTCTGTAACATCCTCCAGCCCCGACATCCCTCCCTATCTCTGTAACATCCTCCAGCCCCTACACCCCTTACTTTCTCTGTAACCTCCTCCAGCCCCTGCACCACTCCCTATCTCTGTAACCTCCTCCAGCTCCGACACCACTCCCTATCTCTGTAACCTCCTCCAGCTCCCTACACCCCTCCCTATCTCTGTAACCTCCTCCAGCCTCTACACCCCTCCCTATATCTGTAACCTCCTGCAGACTCTACATCGCTCCCTTTCACTGTAAGCTCCTCCCGCCCCTACACCACTCACCCTCTTTGTAACCCCTCTAGACTCTGCACCCTCTCCCGATCTCTGTAACCTCCTCCAGCACCTGCACCCCTCCCTGTCTCTGTAACATCCTCCAGACTACATCCCTCCCTATCTCTGTAACCTCCTCCAGCCCCTACACCCCTCCCTATCTCTGTAAGAGCCTCCAGACTATACACCTCCCTATCTCTGTAATCTCCTCCATCCCCTACACACTTCCCTATCTCTGTAACATCCTCCAGCCCCTACGCCCCTCCCGATCTCTGTAATCTCCTCCAGCCCCAACGCCCCTCCCTCTCTCTGCATCCTCCTCTAGCCCCTACACCCCTCCCTATCACTGTACCTCCTCCAGCCCCTAAACCCCTCCCTATCTCCAGACTAAACCCCTCCCGATCTCTTAAACCTCCTCCAGCCCCGACACGTTTCCCTATCTCTGTAACCTCTCCAGCCTCGACACCCGTCCCTAAGTCGGGATGCTCCCATACCCTTTCAACGTTCGCTATCTCTCTAACCTCCTCCAGCCCCGACATGCTTCCCTATCTCTGCAATATCGTTCAGCCTCGACACGCCTCGCTATCTCGATAACCCACTCCAAACTCGACATCACTCCCCATCTCTCTAACTTCCTCCAGCCCCTACACCCTGCCCTATCTCTGTAACCCCCTCCATCCGCTAAAGACCTCGCAAACATTTTAAACTCCTCCAGCCCCGACATCCCTCCATATCACTGTAAACTCCTCCTGCCCCTACACCCCTCCCTATCTCAGTAACCACCTCCAGCACAAACCCCTCCCAATCTCTGTAACCTTTTCCAGCCGGACACATCTCCCGATCTCTGTATCCTCCTCCAGCCAAGATAAGTCTCCCTATCTCTGGAACCTGCTCCAGCTCCGACACACCTCACTTTCTCTGGGACCTCCTCCAGCCTCTTCACACCTCCCTATCCCTGGAACCTCCTCCAGCCTGGACACACTTCCCAATCTCCGTAAACTCCTCCAGCCCCTACACCCCTCCCTAGCTCTGTAACACCTTCCAGCCCCTACACCCCTCCCTATCTCTGTAACCTCCTCCAGCACCTAAACCCCTCCCTATCTCTGTAACGTCTCCAGCCCCTACACCACTCCCTATCTCGGGATCCTCCCATTCCCCTTTCATGGTTCGCAATCTCCATAACCCACTCTAACCCCGACACCCCTCCCCATCTCTCGAATGTCCTCCAGCCCCTACACCCTGCCCTATCTCTGTAACGCCGTCCAGCGGCTAAACACCTCCCGAACTTATTAAACTCCTCAAGCCCCGACAACCCTCCCCATCTCTGTAGCCTCCTCCAGACTCTACACACCTCCCTATCTCTGTAATCTCCTCCAGCGCTTACAACTCGACTGAAATATGTAAATTCATCAACCCCTACACCCCTCATTATCTCTGTAACTACCTCCAGCCCCTACGCACCTCCGTCTCTCTGCAACCTCCTCCAAACCCCACACCTCTCGCTATCTCTGTAACCTCCTCCAGCCCCTAAACACCTCCCTATCTGTGGAAACACCTCCAGCCCCTACAGCTCTCCCTGTCTCTGTAACCTCCTCCAGCCCCTACACCCCTCCCGATCTCTGTAACCTCCTCCAGCCCCTAGACCCATCCCTATCTCTGTAACCTCCTCCAGCCCCTACACCCCTCCCTATATCTGTAACCTGCCCAGCTCCTACATTCCTCCCAGCTTTTAGTAACTTCCTCCAGCCCTTACACTCCTCCCTATCTCTGCAAACAACTCCAGCCCTGCATACCTCCCTATCTCTGTAACATCCTACAGCCCCTATACCTTTCCCTATCTCTGTAAAGTCGCCCAGCCCAAACACCTCTCACTATCGCTCTAACCTCCTCCAGCCCCTACACCCTTCTCTATCTCTGTAACCTCCTCCAACCCCTGCA
Source organism: Pristiophorus japonicus (assembly GCF_044704955.1). NCBI lineage: Eukaryota > Metazoa > Chordata > Chondrichthyes > Pristiophoridae > Pristiophorus > Pristiophorus japonicus. The sequence goes on along the minus strand of NC_092007.1, from coordinate 12,694,732 downwards.
CCCCTCCCTATCTCTGTAACATCCTTCAAACACTACACACCTCCCTATCTCTGTAACCTCCTCCAGCCCCTACACACCTCCCTATCTCTGTAACTTCCTCGAGCCCCACACCCCTCCATATCTCTGTAACCTGCTCCAGCCCCTACGACACATCGTAACTTCTCTGTAATTTCAATCCCCCTCACCGTTCGCTGTCTCTTTAAACGTCTCCAGTTCACACACCCCTCCCTATCTCTGTAACCTCCTCCAGCACGTACACCCCTCCATAACTCTGTAACCTCTTCCAGCCCCTACACCGCTCCCTATCTCTGTAACCTCCTCCAGCCCCTGCACCCCTCTCTATCTCTGTATCCTCCTCCAGCCCCTACACCCCTCCCTCTTTCTGTAACCTCCTCCAGCCCCTGCACCCCTCCCTATCTCTGTAACCTCCTCCAGCCCCTAAAACGCTCCCTATCTCTGTAACCTCTTCCCATCCCTACACCCCTCCCTATTTCTGTAACCTCCTCCAGACTCTACACCCCTCCCTATCTCTGTAACCTCCACCGGCCCTACAACCCTCTCAGATCTTTACGCTCCTCCAATTCTGGCCTTTTGTGCATCTCCCGATTTCCATTACTCCACCATTGCTGGCCGTGCCTTCAGCTTCCTAGGCTCCAAGCTCGTGAATTCCCTACCTAAACGTATCGCCTCTCTCTGTCAATCTTTAAGATGCTCCTTAAACTGACCTCTTTGACAAAGATTTTGGTCATCGGCTCTAACCTTTGCTTGTGTGGCTCGGTGAATTATCCCTCTTGCTCCTTATTGATATGTCTGCAGCCTTTGACAGAGTTAAGTACTCCATTTTCCTCCAACGCCTCTCCACCAATGCCCAGGTGGGTGGGACTGCACTCGCCTGATTCCATTCTTTTCTACCTAATCGTATCCAGAGAACCTCCTGCAATGGCTTCTCTTCCCACTCCCGCATCGGTACTGTTGACAATCTAGGTGTCATATTTGAAGCTGAAATTTGTTTCCATACACATATGCGCGGCACAACAAAACTACTTCCAAAACATCTTTCACCTCCATCAATGCCTCAGCTCTTCGGCTACAGAATCCCTCGTCCATGCCTTTGTTACCTCTCGACTTGATGATTCCAACTCACTCCTGGCCAGCGTTCAAACACTCCACATGACGCAAACTTGAAGTGAAATATATTGTTATTATTCTGTAACCTACAAACGCCAATTAGCACCTTATCCAGTGACTCTATATAATTTTTGAATGTAAAGTCCAGCACTGTCCACAGTGCTCCAAGTGTGGTCTAACCCAGGTATCTGGAGACCAGTACTGTGCACAGTGCTCCAAGTGAGGTCTAACCCAGGTATCTGGAGACCAGAACTGTGCACAGGACTCTTGTGTGTGGTCTAACCCAGGTATCTGGAGACCAGAACTGTGCACGGTGCTCCAAGTGTGGTCTAACCCAGGTATCTGGAGACCAGAACTGTGCACAGTGCTCCAAGTGTGGTCTAAACCTGGTATATGGAGACCAGAACTGTGCATGGTGCTGCAAGTGTGGTCTAAACCAGGTATATGGAGACCGGATCTCTGCACAGTGCTCCAAGTGTGGTCTAACACAGGTATATGGACAACAGAACTGTGCACAGTGTTTCAAGTGTGGTCTAACCGAGGTATATGGACACCAGAACTGTGCGCAGTGCTCCAAGTGTGGTATAAATCAGGTATATTGAGACCAGAACTGTGCATAGTGCTCCAAGTGTGGTCTAAACCTGGTATATGGAGACCAGAACTGTGCATGGTGCTGCAAGTGTGGTCTGAACCAGGTATATGGAGACCGGATCTCTGCACAGTGCTCCAAGTGTGGTCTAACACAGGTATATGGACAACAGAACTGTGCACAGTGCTTCAAGTGTGGTCTAACCGAGGTATATGGACACCAGAACTGTGCGCAGTGCTCCAAGTGTGGTCTACATCAGGTATATTGAGACCAAAACTGTGCACAGTGCTCCAAGTGTGGTCTAACACAGGTATATGGAGACCAGGACTGTGCACAGTGCTCCAAGTGTGGTCGAAACCAGGTATATGGACACCAGAACTGTATGCAGTGCAGTAAGTGTGGTCTAACCGAGGTTGGCTGCAAATTTAACATAAACTCTCTGCTTTTGAACTCTATCCATCTAGAAATAAACCCCAGTGTTTGGTATTTATCGATTTTGAAGTTAATTTGCCAATCACATGCCCAGTCTGCAAGTTTATCAATGTCTTCTTGTATGTTGTTGTTTTCTTCCCTTGTGTTAGCGACAAAACCCAATTTGGTGTTGTCCGCAAATTGTGATTTTGTACTTCCGATTCCCGAGTCCGAATCCTTTGTGTAAATGGTGAACAGCAGGGGTCCCAACACCGATCCTTGTGGAACAACACTTTCCCCCTTCCGCGAATCTGAGTAACTTACCGTTAACCCCTACTCTCTGTTTACTGTTTTGCAGCCAGCATGCGATCCATTCTGCTAATTGTCCCCTGTCAACCATGGCTCAGTGGGCAGGACTCTCACGTCCGAATAAGATGGTCGTGTGTTTGAGGCCAACTCCAGAGACTTGAGCACCAAAATCTAGGCTAATACATCAGTATAAAACTGAGCGAGTGCCGCACTGTCAGACAGCAGGAGCTTGGCAGCGCCACACTGTCGGAGGGGCAGTCCTGAGCGGACGCTGCAATGTCGGAGAGGCAGTACTGAGGGAGCACCGCACTGTTGGAGGAACAGTACTGAGGGAACACTGCACTGTTGGTGATTCCGTCATTTAAAAGAGACATTAAACGTTTGCCCTCTGAGGTGGAATGTAACTAATTCCACAGCCATTATTTTGAAGAAGAGCAGAGGGGAGTTCTCCAATATTTATCCCTCAAACAACATCAACAAAAGAAAATGATCTCCACATTTACCACGTTGCTGTTTGTAGGAGCTGGCTGTGCGTCGTGGCATCCTCCTCGCTCGCCACAAGTGTCTTCATTCTACAAAGTACAGAAGCATTGCAAGACATAGAAACATAGAAACATAGAAACATCGAAAATAGCTGCAGGAGTAGGCCATTCGGCCCTTCAAGCCTGCACCACCATTCAATGAGTTCATGGTTGAACATGCAACTTCAGTACCCCATTCCTGCTTTCTCACCATACCCCTTGATTCCCCTAGTAGTAAGGACTTCATCTAACTCCTTTTTGAATATATTCAGTGAACTGGCCTCAACAACTTTCTGTGGTAGAGAATTCCACAGGTTCACCACTCTCTGGGTAAAGAAGTTTCTCCTCATTTCAGTCGTAAATGGCTTATCCCTTTTCCTTCGACTGTGACCCCTGGTTCTGGACTTCCCCAACAATGGGATCATTCTTCCTGCATCTCACCTGTCAAAACCCATCAGAATTTTAAACGTTTCTATGCGATCCCCTCTCATTCTCATGAACTCCAGCGAATAAAAGCCCAGTTGATCCAGTCTTTCTTGATATGTCAGTCCCGCCATCCCGGGAATCAGTCTGGTGAACCTTCGCTGCACTCCCTCAATAGCACAAATGTCCTTCCTCAAGTTAGGAGACCAAAACTGTACACAATACTCCAGGTGTGGCCTCACCAAGGCCCTGTACAACTTTAGTAACACCTCCCTGCCCCTGTACTCAATTCCCCTCGCTTTGAAGGCCAACATGCCATTTGCTTTCTTAACCGCCTGCTGTACCTGCATGCCAACCTTCAATGACTGATGTACCATGACACCCAGGTCTCGTTGCACCTCCCCTTTTCCTAATCTGTCACCATTCAGATAATAGTCTGTCTCTCTGTTTTTACCACCAAAGTGGATAACTTCACATTTATCCACATTATACTTCATCTGCCATGCATTTGCCCACTCACCTAACCAATCCAAGTCACTCTGAGCCTCATAGCATCCTCCTCGCAGCTCACACTGCCACCCAACTGAGTGTCATCCGCAAATTTGGAGATTCTACATTTAATCGTCTCGTCTAAATCATTAATGTACAATGTAAACAGCTGGGCCCCCAGCATAGAACATTGCGGTACCCCACTAGTCACTGCCTGCCATTCTGAAAGACCTGTTGTTTCCACTCAGAAAAGAGGAAGTTTATATCATTGCTGATCATTGGGCCAGTTGGAGATTACGGTCAATCTAAAAAGTACTTACAGCCCAGAAACAGGCTATTGGGCCCCTATTGTGTGAGGCTATTGCTCCACACCAGCCCCTCCCTCCCTTCTTCATCTCACCCCATCACCATATCATTCTATTCCTTTCTCCCTCAAGTGTTGATCCAGCTTCCCCTTAAATTTATCTCTGCTATTGGCCTCAAGCCCTCCCTGTGGGAGCGAGTTCCACATTCTCACCCCTCTCTGGGTAAAGAAGTTTCTCCTGAATTTACCATTGGATTTATTAGTGACTGTCATATATTGATGGACCCTAGTTCTCGTCTCCAAACATATTCTCTGCGTCTAACTTCTCGAACCCTTTCATAATCTTCAAGGCCTCTACCAGGTCACCCCTCAGCTTTCTCCTTCCTAGAGTAATGAGCCGCTGTCTTTCCTGAAAGTTATAACCTCTCAGTTCAGGTATCATCTTTGTAAATCCTCTTTAGCACTTTCTGATTTTTGTAATATGCATACCGTAAATGTGCACGATGCTCCAAATGTGGTCTAACCAATGTATATGGAGACGAGAGATGTGCACAATGCTGATAGTGTGGTCTAACCAATGGATATGGAGACCAGAACTGTGCAAAGTGCTCCAAGTGTGGTCTAAACAAGGTATATGGATTCCAGAACCGTGTACATTTCTCCGTGTATGGTCGAACCAAGGCATATGGATCGCAGAACATAGAAACGTAGAAGCATAGAAAATAGGTGAAGGATTAGGCCATTCGGCCCTTCGAGCCTGCACCACTATTCAATATCATCATGGCTGATCATGCAACTTCAGTACCCCATTCCTGCTTTCTCTCAATACCCCTTGATCCCTTTTCCACAGCTAACTCCCTTTGAATATATCTAACGAACTGGCCTCAACAACTTTCTGTGGGAGAGAAATCCACAGGTTCACAATTCTCTACGTGAAGAAGTTTCTCCTCGTGTCACCTAAATGGCTTACCAATTATCCTCAGACTGTGAACCCTGGTTCTGGACTTTCCCAACATGGGGAACATTCTTCCTGCTACTAGGCTGTCCAATAACAACATAATTTTATATCTTTCTGTGAGATCCCCTTTCATTCTTCTAAGTTCCAGTGAATATAAGCATCGTCGATCCAGTCTTTCTTCATATGTCATTCATGCCATCCCGGGAATCAGTCGTTTAACCTTCGCTGCACTCCATGAGTAGTGAGAATGTCCTTCCTCTGATTAGGAGAACAAAACTGTACACATTATTCAAGGTGAGGCCTAACCATGGCCCTGTACCACTGCAATAAGACCTCCCTGCTGCGATACTCACATCATCTCACTTTGAAGGCCAACATGCCATTTGCCTTCTTCATCGCCTGCTGTACCTGCATGCCAACTTTCAATGATTGATGTACTGTGACACCCAGGTCTCGTTGCACCTCCCCTTTTCCTAATCTGCCACCATTCAGATAATATTCTGCCTTCCAGTTTGTGCCACCAAAGTGGGTAACCTCACATTTATCTACATTATACTGCATCTGCCATCCATTTGCCCACTCACCTAACCTGTCCAAATCACCCTGCAGCAACTTAGCATCCTCCTCACAGCTCACACTGCCACCCAGCTTAGTATCATCTGCAAACTTGGAGATATTACAATCAATTCCTTCGTCTTACACATTAATGTGTATTGTAAATAGTTGGGGCCCCAGCACTGAACCTTGCGGTACCCCAGTAGTCACTGCCTGCTACTCTGAAAAGGACCCGTTTATTCCTACTCTTTGCTTGCTGTCTGGCAACCAGTTCTCTACCAACGTCAATACATTACCCCAAATAACATGTGCTTTAATTTTGCACACTTATCGCTTGTGTGCGTTCTTGTAAAAAGCCTTTTGAAAGTCCAAATACACCACATTCACTGGTTCTCCCTTGTCCACTCTACTTGTTACATTCTCAATAAATTCTAGAAGATTTGTCAAGCATGATTTCCCTTTCATCAATCCATGCTGACTTGGACTGTTCCTGTCATTGCTTTCCAAATGCGCTGCTATCACAGCTTCAATAATTGATTCCAACATTTCCCCAATACTAATGTCAGGCTAACTGGTCTCTAATTACTGGTTTTCTCTCTCCCTCATTTTTTAAAAAGTGTAGTTACATTAGCTATCCTCCAATCCATAGGAACTGATCCAGAATCTAAAGAATGTTGGCAAATGACCACCAATGCATCCACTAGTTTGAGGGCCACTTCATTACGTATGCTGGGATGCAGACGACCAGGTCCATAGGATTCATCGGCCTTCAATCCCATCAATTTTTCAAAAACTATTTCCTGACTAATAAGGATTTCCTTCAGTTCCCCTTTCTCGCTAGACCCTCCATCCCCTAGTATTTCTGGGAGATTATTTGTGTCTTCCTTCGTGCAGACAGAACCAAAGTTTTTGTGCAATTGGTCTGCCATTTCTTTGTTCCCCATTACATATTCACCTGATTCTGACTGCAAGGGACCTGCATTTGACTTCACGAATCTTCTTCTCTTCACCTATATATAGAAGATTTTGCAGTCAGTTTTTATGTTCCCTGTAAGCTTCCTCTCATACTCCATTTCCCACCTCCTAATTGAACCCTTTGTCCTCCTCTGCTGATTTCCAAATTTCTCCCAATCCTCAGATTTGCTTCCTTTTTCTGGCCAATTTATAAGCCTCTTCCTTGGATTTAACACTATCCCTAATTTCCCTTGTTATCCACGGATGAGCTATCTTCCCCGTTTTATTTTTATGCCAGACAGGGATGTACAATTGTTGAAATTCATCCATTTGTTCTTTAAGTGTCTGCCATTGCCTATCCAGCATCAACCCTTTAAGTATCATTCGCCAGTCTATCCGAGCCAATTCACGCCTCATACCATCAAAGTTACCTTTCCGTAAGTTGAGGAGCCTCGTCTCTGAATTACCTGAGTCACTCTCCAACTTAATCAAGAATTCTACCATATTGTGGTCACTCTTCCCCAAAGGGCCTCGCACAACAAGGTCACTAAATAATCCTCTCTCATTACACAATACCCAGTTCAGGATGGTCAGCACTCTATTTGGTTCCTTCTCATATTGGTCTAGAAAACCATCCCTTATACACTCCAGGAAATCCTCCTGCACCATATTGCCACCAGTTGGATTAGCCCAATCAATATTTAGATCAAAGTCACCCATGACAACTGCACGCATCCCTAATTTCCTGTTTTGATGCTATCCCCAACCTCACTACTCAACCTCACTACTACTGTTTGGTGGTCTGTGCACATCTCCCACTAGCGTTTTCTGCCCTTTCGTGCTCCGCAGTTCTACCCATACAGATTCCACATCATCCAAGCTAATGTCCATCCTTAATATAGTGTATTAGTCTGCTCTTTAACCAGCAACACTACCCAACCTCCTTTCCTTTCTGTCTATCCTTCCAGAATATTGAATACCCCTGGATGTTGAGTTCCGAGCTTTGGTCACCCTGGAGCCATAATCTCCGTGATCCCAATTACATCATATCCGTTCACAGCAATCTGTACAGTTAATTCATGCACCTTATTACGAATGTTCCTCGCATTGGGACACAATGACTTCAGCCTAGTTTTTTTTAACACTCTTGGCTTTTAGAATTAAGTTGTAATCTGGCCCTTTTTGATTTTTGCCTTGGAGTTCTCTGCCCTCTATTTTTCCTTATCTCCTATCTACCTTGTGCTTCTGGCCACTTTTTACTTCCCTCTGTCTCCCTGCAGGGATTCCCATCCTCCTGCCATATTAGTTTAAGCCCTCCCCAACACCACAAGCAAACATTCCCGCTCAGAAAGAACAGTGCACAGTGTTGGCAGTGTGGTCTCAAAATTTTGCACAGTGCTCCACGTGTGGTCTAAGGCATGTTTCCGGAGACCAGTACTATGCACAGTGCTCCACGTGTGGTCTAAGTCATGTTTCCTGAGACCAGTACTCTGCACAGTGCTCCACGTGTGGTCTAAGGCATGTTTCCAGAGACCAGTGCTCTACACAGTGCTCCACGTGTGGTCTAAGGCATGTTTCCTGAGACCAGTACTCTGCACAGTGCTCCACGTGTGGTGTAAGGCATGTTTCCAGAGACCAGTACTCTGCACAGTGCTCCACGTGTGGTGTAAGGCATATTTTCTTGAGACCAGTAGTATGCACAGTGCTCCACGTGTGGTCTTAGGCATGTTTCCGGAGACCAGTGCTCTACACAGTGCTCCACGTGTGGTCTAAGGCATGTTTATGGAGACCAGTACTATGCACAGTGCTCCACGTGTGGTCTAAGGCATGTTTCCGTAGACCAGTACTATGCACAGTGCTCCACGTGTGGTCTAAGGCATGTTTATGGAGACCAGTACTATGCACAGTGCTCCACGTGTGGTCTAAGGCATGTTTATGGAGACCAGTACTATGCACAGTGCTCCACGTGTGGTCTGAGGCATGTTTATGGAGGCCAGTACTATGCACAGCGCGCCACGTGTGACCTAACCAAGGTATATGGAGACCAAAACTGTAAACGGCGCTGCTAGTTTAGCCTAACAGAGGTATATGGAGACCATAATTGTACACAGTGCTCCAAGTGTGGTTTATCCAAGGAATATGGAGACCAGAACAGTGCACAATGCTTCAAGTTTGGTCAAACCATGGTTGGCTGCAAATTTAACATAACTTCTTTACTTTTGAATTCCATCCTTCCCAAAATGAACCCCAGTGCCTGGTTTGCATTTTTATGGCCATACTTTTCAGGAGCAGTACTAAGGGAGTGCCGCAATGTCAGAGGGGCAGCACTGAGGGAGCGCCGCACTGTCGGTTGGGTAGAATTTCTGAGGAAGCGCGACACTGTTGGAGGGTTTGTACTGAGGGAGCGTCGAAATTTCGAATGTATAATCTTTCAGATGAAACGTTAAACCCGAGACCCCGTCTGCTCTCTCAGATAGAATGTATAAGATCCCACGGCAATTATTTCGCAGAAAAGCAGAGGGGAGTTCTCCAATATTTATCACTCAAACAAGATCAATTAAAAAAAACCATGATCAGCTCGTTTATCACGATGCTGTTTGTGGGAGTTGTTTGTGCATTTTGACATCCTCCTCTCTCGCAACAAGAGTCTTAATTCTACAAAAACCTGTCGCAAGACCTGTTGTTTCCACACAGAAAAAGAAAAAGTTGATATCATTGCTGATCATTGGGCCAGTTGGAGATTAAGGTCAATCTGCAAAGTATTTACAGCCCAAAAACAGGCCATTGGGTCCCACCGCTCCATGCCAGGGTTTATGTTTCACAGCAGCCTCCTCCCTCCCCTCTCCATCTCACCCCATCACCATATCCTTCTATTCCTTTCTCCGTCATGTGTTTATCCAGCTTTGCCTTAAATATATCTCCGCTATTCCGCTCAACCCCTCGCTGTGGGAGCGAGTTCCACATTCTCACCCCTCTCTGGGTAAAGAAGCTTCTCTTGAATTCCCCATTGGATTTATTAGTGACTGTCGTATATTGATGGCCCCTCGTTCTGGTCTCCCCCACAAGTGGAAACATCTTCTCGACGTCTACCTTATCGAATTCTTTCATAATCTCTCTTGCATAAGACCTGCATCAGGTCACCCTTCAGCCTTCTCTTGTCCCACAACCCCAGCCTGTGCACCCTTTCCTGATAGTTATATCCTCTCAGTTCTAGTATTATCCTTGTAAATCTTTTTTTGCAGCTTCTCTTTTTTGTAATATGGAGACTGTGACTGTGCACAGTTCTCCAAGTGTGCTCTAACCAAAGTATATGGAGACCAGAACTGTGCACAGTGATGCAAGTGTGGTCTAACCACGGTATATGGAGACCAGCACTGTGCACGGTGCTCCAAGTGTGGCCTAACTGAATTATCTGGAGACCAGAATTGCACACAGTGCTCCTAGTGTTGTCTAACCACGGTTTATGGAGACCAGAACTATGCACAGTGCTCGGAATGTGGTCTAACTGAGGTAGCTAGAGACCAGAACTGAGCACAGTGCTCAACTTGTGGGCTAACCACGGGTTATGGAGAGCAGAACTGTGCTCAATGCTGCAAGTGTGGTCCAACTGAGGTATATGGAGACCAGAACTGTGCACGGTGCTCCAACTTTGTTCTAACCCAGGTATATGGAGACCAGAACTGTGCACAGTGCTCCAAGTGTGGTCTCACCGAGGTGTATGGGGAACTGAACTGTGCACAATGCTCCAAGTTTGGTCTCACCGAGGCTGGATGCAAAATTAACATAACTTATATGCTTTTTAATTCCATCCTTCCCGAAATGAACCCCGGTGCTTGGTTTGCATTTTTATGATCATAATTATGAGGGAAGTCCTGAGGGATCATCGCACTGTCAGAGCAACAGTACTGAGGGAGGGCCGCACTATTGGAGGGTCTGTACTGAGTAAGGATTGCAATTTCGAAGGTGGAATCTTTCAGATGAGACATTAAACCCGAGGCACCGTCTGCCCTCTCAGGTGGAATGTAAAAGATCCCACAGCCATTATTTTGAAGAAGAGCGGATGGGAGTTCTCCAATATCTATCCCTCAAACAACATCTACTAAAAGAAAAATGAGCTGCTCATTTACCACCTTGCTGTTTGTCGGAGCGGGCTGTGCATTGTGACACCCTCCTATCTCACCACAAATGTCTTAATTCCACAAAGTACAGAAGCATTGCAAGACCTGTTGTTTCCACTCAGAAAAGAGGAAGTTTATATCATTGCTGATCATTGGGCCAGTTGGAGATTAATGTCAATCTACAAAGTAATTACAACCCAGAAACAGGCCATTGGGTCCCAACGCTCCGTGCCGGGGTGTATATTGCACCCCAACCTCTTCCCTCACCTCTCCATCTCACCCCATCACCATATCCTTCGATTCCTTTCTTCTCCCTTATGTGTTTATCCAGCTTCTCCTTAAATGTATCTCTGCTATTCGCCTGAACCCCTCCCTGTGGGAGCAAGTTCCACATTCTCACCACGCCCTGGGTAAATAAGGTTCTCCTGAATTCCCCATTGGATTCATTTGTGATTGTCGTATACTGATGACCCCTAGCTCTGGTCTCCTCCACAAGTGGAAACGTCTTCTCTACGTCTACCCTATCGAAACCTTTCAGAATATTGGAGGCCTCTATCAGGTCGTCCCTCAGCCTTCTGTTTTCGAGAGAAATGAGGCCCCGCCTTTCCTGATAGTTATAACCTCTCAGTTCATGTAACTGGAAGCAATACGGTGGAGGAAGATTTCCTGGAGTGCATAAGGGATGGTTTTCTAGACCAATATGTCGAGGAACCAACTAGGGGGGAGGCCATCTTAGACTGGGTGTTGTGTAATGAGAGAGGATTAATTAGCAATCTCATTGTGGAAAGAGTGACCATAATATGGTGGAATTCTGCATTCGGATGGAGAATGAAACAGTTAATTCAGAGACCATGGTCCAGAACTTAAAGAAGGGTAACATTGAAGGTATGAGGTGTGAATTGGCTAGGATAGATTGGCGAATGATACTAAAAGGGTTGACTGTGGATGGGCAATGACAGACATTTAGAGACCGCATGGATGAATTACAACAATTGTACATTCCTGTCTGGCGTAAAAATAAAAAAGGGAAGGTGGCTCAACCGTGGCTATGAAGGGAAATCAGGGATAGAATTAAAGCCAAGGAAGTGGCATACAAATTGTCCAGAAATAGCAGTGAACCCGGGGACTGGGAGAAATTTAGAACTCAGCAGAGGAGGACGAAGGGTTTGATTTGGGCAGGGAAAATGGAGTACGAGAAGAAGCTTGCAGGGAACATTAAGGCAGATTGCAAAAAGTTTCTATAGGTATGTAAAGAGAAAAAGGTTAGTAAAGACAAACGTAGGTCCCCTGCAGTCAGAATCAGGGGAAGTCATAACGGGGAACAAAGAAATGGCAGACCAATTGAACAAGTACTTTGATTCGGTATTCACAAAGGAGGACACAAACAACCTTCCGGATATAAAAGGGGTCAGAGGGTCTAGTAAGGAGGAGGAACTGAGGGAAATCTTTATTTGTCGGGAAATTGTGTTGGTGAAATTGATGGGATTGAAGGCCGATAAATCCCCAGGGCCTGATGGACTGCATCCCAGAGTACTTAAGGAGGCGGCCTTGGAAATAGCAGATGCATTGACAGTCATTTTCCAACATTCCATTGACTCTGGATCAGTTCCTATCGAGTGGAGTGTAGCCAATGTAACCCCACTTTTAAAAAAAGGAGGGAGAGAGAAAACAGTGAATTATAGAACGGTCAGCCTGACCTCAGTAGTGGGTAAAATGATGGAATCAATTATTAAGGATGTAATAGCAGCGCATTTGGAAAATGGTGACATGATAGGTCCAAGTCAGCATGGATTTGTGAAAGGGAAATCATGCTTGACAAATCTTCTGGAATTTTTTAAGGATGTTTCCAGTAAAGTGGACAAAGGAGAACCATTTGATGTGGTATATTTGGACTTTTAGAAAGCTTTCGACAAAGTCCCACACAAGAGATTAATGTGCAAAGTTAAAGCACATGGGAATGGGGGTAGTCTGCTGACGTGAATTGAGAACTGGTTGTCAGACAGGAAGCAAAGAGTAGGAGTAAATGGGTACTTTTCAGAATGGCAGGCAGTGACTCGTGGGGTACCGCAAGTTCTGTGCTAGGGCCCCAGCTGTTTACATTGTACATTCATGATTTAGACGAGGGGATTAAATGTGGTATCTCCAAATTTGCGGATGACACTATGTTGGGTGGCAGTGTGAGCTGCGAGGATGATGCCATAAGGCTGCAGAGTGACTTGGATAGGTTAGGTGAGTGGGCAAATGCATGGCAGATGAAGTATAATGTGGATGGATGTGAGGTTATCCACCTTGGTGGTAAAAACAGAGAGACAGACTATTATCTGAATGGTGACAGATTAGGAAAAGGGAAGGTGCAACGAGACCTGGGTGTCATGGTACATCAGTCATTGAAGGTTGGCATGCAGGTACAGCAGGCGGTTAAGAAAGCAAATGGCATGTTGGCCTTCATAGCGAGGGAATTTGAGTACAGGGGCAGGGAGGTGTTGCTACAGTTGTATAGGGCCTTGGTGAGGCCACACCTGGAGTATTGTGTACAGTTTTGCTCTCCTAACTTGAGGAAGGACATTCTTGCTACTGAGGGAGTGCAGCGAAGATTCACCAGACTGATTCCCGGCATGGTGGGACTGACCTATCAAGAAAGACTGGATCAACTGGGCTTGTATTCACTGGAGTTCAGAAGAATGAGAGGGGACCTCATAGAAACGTTTAAAATTCTGACGGGTTTAGACAGGTTAGATGCAGGAAGAATGTTCCCAATGTTGGGGATGTCCAGAACCAGGGGTCATAGTCTAAGGATAAGGGGTAAGGCATTTAGGACCGAGATGAGGAGAAACCTCTTCAGCCAGAGAGTGGTGAACCTGTGGAATTTTCTACCACAGAAAGTAGTTGAGGCCAATTCACTAAATATATTCAAAAGGGAGTTAGATGAAGTCCTTACTACTCGGGGGATCAAGGGGTATGGCGAGAAAGCAGGAAGGGGGTACTGAAGTTTCATGTTCAGCCATGAACTCATTGAAGGAGGTGCAGGCTAGAAGGGCTGAATGGTCTGCTTCTGCACCTATTTTCTATATTTCTATGTTTGTATCCTTGTAATTTTTTTAGCACCTTCTCCAGTGCCTCTATCTCATTTTTACGATATAAAGACCGGAATTGTGCAAAGTGCAACAAGTGTGGTCTATGTAGGGGAGGACGAAAACCCCCCGAAGGAAAAGGGCTGTGGGATCAGTCTGTGCTGTGAATTGAAACCGATAACAGTTTGACCTTGGCAGAGCAGTGATTGGACGGGGGAGGACACGGGGGGGAGCAAAGGTGAGACAGTGTCAGCCCGAAGCATGGGGCTTTCAAGCCAATGGGAGAGCACTTGCTCGAAAACTGGGACTGACTCACAGCCATTATCGGACTATTGTCTTCCCCATGTTTACACGATGGAAACTTTGGCTGCAGGTGGCCAACCCAATTAACACCAACTCAAACATTGAGTAGGTTTGGAAAATTGAATTGAAGGATAATTATGCAGAAATTTCGAAACCAGGGAACACAAAACAACCCAAGGGCCTATACAATGGCTACAGGAAGCCAATGCAATCAACACCCACTGAAACCTTGAGCAGGTTAACATCAGTGGAAAAAACCCGCAATATTCTAAAACTGCTGCATTTTTCAAAATCACAAATTCCATCAATGAGAAGAATCGACTTCAGCAGGAGAGGCGGACTGGTTCATCTGGCTATAAAAAAAGGGTTTCTGACGTAGCGGGGTGGTGATTTTCCCTGCCCTCGTCATCCAACAACCACAACCAGCAAGATTCTCGACACTGAAGAAAACCAGAGTCCGAAGACAACGAATATAGAAGAAGCAAACCCAGACTGCAGAAGGCACAGTAGTGAGTATAACCTCTGGTCCCCGGAACTCGCAACTCAGTTAGGCCAGGAAAGTTGGGAGGTTGGGCATTGTACTGCTAAACTTGTGTAAAGATTTTCGTTGTGTCCGTTTAGTGGGATTTAGGGGGATTGTTTTGTTGGTGTATTGCTGTTTTTTGAGATACACCTTGTCAAATACATTTGAAGCCTAAAGTTACTGTTGGAATCACATTTTCTCAGTTCTATTGTATTACATCTCCTGATCGTGAGTCTTAAGTCAGAACAGTGTAAGGGAAGCTAGGAACGCCTCGAAAACGCTCAACTGTGTGCCAAAGGCTAGGGAAGAAGGGGTTAGGAGTGTTTGACACTCACAGGTGCCTCATAGGCTAGGCATAAGCTGTGGGGACGCACGAGCCTCAAAACCCCCTTCATAAGCTGTGGACACGGTCTCTCCAGGGGTGCTCTTGCAGCACTCAGGGTACCTCACAGGCCAGGCATTAGCTGTGAGGGCAGAAGCCTAGAGAGAGACACCCAAGGTACAACAACACTCCCTGAGAAAACCCCTTAGATCTAACCAAAGTATATGGGGAGCAGAGCTGTATACTGCGCTCCAAGTGTGGACTCACTAAGGTATGTGGAGAACAGAACTGAACACGGGCTCCAAGTGTGGTCCAACCGAGGATGGTTGCAAATTTAACATAAACTCTCTGCTTTTGAATTATATCCCTCCATAAATGAACAATAAGTGTTTTGTTTGGGCTTTTATGGCCTTATTAACTGGTGTCGCTACTTTTAGTGATGTGTGAACCTGTAACCCCCAGATCCCTCAGTTCCTGTATCCCATTTAGACTCTTATAACCCAAACAGTATTTGGCCTCCTGATCTCAACTTATCGCTATTGACGTTCATTTGCCAAATATCTGCCCATTCTGCAAGTTTATCAATGTCTTATTGTATGTTGATGCCTTCTTCCCTTGTGTGAATGACAAACCCCAATTATTTGTTGTCCGCAAATTGTGACATTGTGCTTCTGATTCCCGAGTCCAAATCCTTTAAGTAAATGGTGAACAGCATCTGTCCCAGCACCGGTCCTTGTAGAACAACACTTTCCACCTTCTGCCAGGCTGAGTAACTTACCCTTAACCCCTACTCTCTGTTTCCTGTTTTGCAGCCAGCTTGCGATCCATTCTGCTACTTGTACTCTGTCAACCGTGGCTCAGTGGGTAGCACTCTTGCATTCGAGTCAGAATGTTGTGGGTTTGACTGCCATTACAGAGACTTGAGAACAAAAATCTAGGCTGATACCCCAGTGCAGAACTGAGGGAGTTCCGCATTGTCAGAGGGGCAGTACCGAGGGGGCACCTCACTGTAAGAGGGGCAGTACTGAGGGAGCACCTCACTGTCGGAGGGGCAGGACTGAGGGAGCGCCGCCCTATCAAAGGTAACAGTAATGAGGGTATGCTGCACTGTCGGAGGAGTGATACTGAGAGTGCGTCGAATAGTCGGATGGACAGTACTGAGGGAGCACTGTACTGTCGGAGGTGCCCTCTTTCAGAGAAGACATTAAACCCGAGGCGCCGTCTTTCCTCTCAGGTGGGATTTAAAAGATTCCACAGGCATTATATCAAAAAAAGAGCATCGGGGTGTTCTTCAATATTTATCCCTCAAACAACTTCAACCAAAAAAAAAGTATCTGCTCATTTACAACGTTGCTGTTTGTAGGAGCTGGCTGTGCATTGTGACATCCTCCTTACTCGCCACAAGTGTCCTAATTCTACAAAGTACAGAAGCATTGCAAGACCTGTTGTTTCCACTCAGAAAAGAGGAAGTTTATATAATTCTGATCATTCGGCCAGTTCGGGATTAAGTTCGATCTACAAAGTATTTACAGCCCAGAAACAGGCCATTGGGCCCAGCCGCTCCGTGACGGGGTTTATGCTCCACATCAGCCCCCTCCCTCCCCTCTCCATCTCACCCCATCACCATATCCTTCTATTCCTTTCTCCCTCATGTGTTTATCCCGCTTCACCTTAAATATGTCTCTGCTATTCGACACAACCCCTCCCTGTGGGAGTGCGTTCCACATTGTCACCCCTCTCTGGGTAAAGAAGTTTCTCCTGAATTCCCCATTGGATTTATCAGTGACTGTCGTATATTGATAACCACTAGTTCTGATCTCCCTCCACAAGTGGAAACATCTTCTCCATTTCGACCCGATCGAATCCTTTCATAATCTAAACACCTCCATCAGGTCACCCGTCAGCCTTCTCTTTTCTAGAGAAATGAGCACCAGCCTTTCCTGATAGTTATAACCTCTCAGTTCTGGTATCGTCCTTGTAAATATTTTTTTCACCTTCTCCTGTTTGTAATATGGAGAACGGAACTGTGCACGGTGCTACAAGTGTGGTCTAACCCAGGTACATGGAGACCAGAACTGTGCACAGTACTCCAAGTGTGGTCTAACCACGGTATATGGAGAACAGAACTGTGCACGGTGCACCAAGTATGGACATACCATGTATATGGTGACCAGAACTGTGCACAGTGCTCCAAGTGTGGTCTAACCGAGGTATTTGGAGACCAGAACTGTACACAGTGCTCCAACTGTGGTCTAACCCACGTATATGGAGACCAGAACTGTACGCAATGCTCCAAGTGTGGTCTAACCAAGGTATATGGAGACCAGAACTGTGCACCATCTCCAAGTGCGGTCTAACCAAAGTATATGGAGACCAGAACTGTGCAAAGTGCTCCCAGTTTGGTCTAACCGACGTTGGCAGAAAATCTAACAGAACGTATATGCTTTCGAATTCCATAGTTCCCGAAATGATCCCCGGTGCTTGGTTTGCATTTTTATGGTTCTAATTATGAGGGAGGTACTGAGGGGCCATCGCACTGTTGGAGGGACAATTCTCAGCGAGGGCCGCACTGTAGGAGGGTCTTGAGTGAGACACCGTCGCAATTTCGAAGGTGGAATCTTTCAAATGACACATTAAACCTGATCCCCTTTGCACTTACAGGTGGAATGTCAGAGATCCCACGGCCATTATTTTGAAGAAGAACAGAGGGGAGTTCTCCAATATTTATCCCTCAAACATCAACAAAAGAAAAATGAGCTGCTCATTTACCCACGTTGCTGTTTGTAGGAGCTGGCTGTGCATTGTGGCATCCTCCTCTCTCGCAACAAGTGTCTTAATTTCTCAAAGTACAGAAGCATTGCAAAACCTGTTGATTCCACTCAGAAAAGAGGACGTTTATATAATTGCCGGTCATTGGGCCAGTTGGAGATTAAAGTCCATCTAAAAAAGTATTTACAGCCCAGAAACAGGTCGTTGGGCCCCACTGCTCCGTGCCGGGGTTTATGTTCCACACCACACTCCTGCTTCCTGCCTCCATCTCACCCCATCACCATATCCTTCTATTACTTTCTCCCTCATGTGTTTATCCATCGTCCCCTCAAATGTATCTTTGCTATTCGCCTCAACCCCTCCCTGTGGGAGAGATTTCCACATTCTCACCCCTCTCTGGGTAAATCAGTTTCTCCTGAATTCCCCATTGGATTTATTAGTGACTGTCTTATATTGATGGCCGCTAGTTCTGGTCTCCCCCACGATTGGAAACATCTTCTCTACATCTACCCTATCGAATCCTTTCATAATCTTAAACACCTCCATCAGCTTACTCCTCAGCCTTCTCTTTTCTAGAGAAAAGAGCCCCAGCCTTTCCTGATAGTTATAACCTCTCAATTCTGGTATCGTCCTTGTAAATCTTTTTTTCACCTTCTCCTGTTTGTAATATGGAGACCGGGAACTGCGCACAGTGCTCCAAGTGTGATCTAACCGAGGTATATAGAGACTGGAACTGTGCACCGTGGTCCAAGTGTGGTCTAACATAGGCACTTGTTGACCTGAACTGTACACAATGCTCCAAGTGTGGCCGAACCAACGTATATGGAGACCAGAACTGTGCACAGTGCTCCAAGTGTGGTCTAACCCAGGTATATGGAGACCAGAACTTTGCATCCTGCTCCAAGTTTGGTCTAACCAAGGTTTATGGAGACCAGAACTCTGCACAGCGCTCCGAGTTTGGTCTCACCGACGTTGGCAGCAAATCTAACAGAATTTATTTGCTTTCTAATTCCATACTTCTCGAAATGATCTCCGATGCTTGGTTTGCATTTTTATGGTCATAATTATGAGGGAGGTACTGAGTGACCATCGCAATGTCGGAGGGTCTTCAGTGAGACAGCGTCGCAATTTCGAAGATGGACTCTTTTAAATGAAACATTAAACCTGGGTCCCGTCTGCCCTCACAGGTGGAATGTGAAAGATCACACGGCCATTATTTTGAACAAGGACTGAGGGCAGTTCTCCAATATTTATCCCTCAAACATCAACAAAAGAAAAATGAGCACCTCATTTACCCACGTTGCTGTTTGTAGGAGCTGGCTCTGCATTGTGGCATCCTCCTCTCTCGCAACAAGTGTCTTAATTCCTCAAAGTACAGAAGCATTGCAAGACCTGTTGATTCCAGTCAGAAAAGAGGCTGTTTATATCATTGCCGGTCATTGGGCCAGTTGGAGATTAAAGTCCAACTACAAAGTATTTACAGCCCAGAAACAGGCCATTGGGCCCCACCGCTCCGTGCCGGGGTTTATGTTCCACACCAGCCTCCTCCCTCCCGTCTCCATCTCACCCCATCACCATATCCTTCAATTTCTTTCTCCCTCATGTGTTTATCCAGCGTCCCCTTAAATGTATCTCTGCTAGTCGCCTCAACCCCTCCCTATGGGAGTAATTGCCACATTCTCACGCCTCTCTTGGTGAAGAAGTTTCTCCTGAATTCCCCATTGGATTTATTAGTTACTGTCGTCTATTGATGGCCGCTAGTTCTGGCCTCCCCCACAAGTGGAAACATCTTCTCTACGTCTACCCTATCGAACCCTTTCATAATCGTAAACAGCTCCATCAGGTCACCTTTCAGCTTTTCTTTTCTAGAGCAATGAGTACCAGCCATTAGTGATAGCTATAACCTCCCAGTTCTGGTATCGTCCTTGTAAATCTTTGTTTCACCTTCTCCTGTTTGCAATATGGAGACTGCAACTGTGCACAGTGCTCCAAGTGTCATCTAATCACGGTATATGGAGACCAGAACTGTGCACAGTGCTACAAATGTGAACATATCAAGGTATATGGTGACCAGAACAGTGCACAGTGCTCAAGGGTGGTCTAACCACGATTTATGGAGAACAAAACTCGTGCACGGTACTCCATGTCTGCTGTAAACCAAGTATATGGAGATCAGAACTGTGCACAGTGCTCCAAATGTGGTCCAGCCAAGGTATATGGTGACCAGAACTGTGCACAGTGCTCCAAGTGTGGTCTAACCCAGGTATATGGAGACCAGAACTGTGCACATTGCTCCAAGTGTGGTCTAATCCAGGTATATGGAGACCAGAACTTTATACAGTGCGCCAAGTGTGTCCAATGAAGGTTGGCTGCAAATTTAACATAACTTCTTTGCTTTTGAATTCCATCCTTCCCAAAATGAAGGGGCCGTCCTTCACATGAGATTTTATACCAAAGCCCCGCCCCGTCTGTTCTCTTGTGTGGATGTAAAAGATCCCACGGCCATTATTGGATGAAGAACTGGGGAGTTCTCTCCCGTGTTCTGCAGCCAATATTTATCCATAAACATCACACCAGTTGTATCGGACAAAGATTCAATGCTGCTAAATTGCAGCCTCCAATCTGATCGGTAAATATCTGCCGAGTTGCTGTTTGTACAGTGCCGAGACAAGATCTGACACCATCTCCTCACGAATCATGTGATCGGTTGTCGTCAGAGAAAGGAAATGGGTTGGTCTGGAAAGGAGAGGAAGGAAATATCTGAAAGCCGAACTCTCCGACTTCGAACCAGCAGGTCAGACAAGCAGAGTCTCTCGGTCACTCTTCATCTTGTACTTGCAACAGGAGCCCAGCAGACACAGGTAATTCTACAGATCACCATCGACTTTAAGGATTGCCATGGGGATCGATAGGGTACCAGTTTGATTCCTGGAATGAGAGAGTTATCAATGTCGGAGGGGCACTACTGAGTGAGTGCTGCATCGTCGGAGGAACAGTGCTGAGGGAGTGCCGCACTGTCATGTTGCAAATATTGAGGGAGTTCCACACTGTCGGAGGGGCAGGACTGAGTGCGTGCTGCACTGTCGGTGGGGCAGTACTGAGGGAGCACCACACTGTCGGAAGGGTAGTAGTGAGGGAGAGCTGCATTTGCCATTGGTGGGTGGAGATATTCACGTGGTCCGCGAGGTCACGTGAACACACTCGCGGGTGATGGTCGAACAGCTGCAGCTTCCTTCAATGCAACTCTGGAGCATCCATGATGCTGAGAATGACGTGAGTATCACGTGTAGTGAGTTGGTCTTACCGCAGGGAAAGGGTCCACAGCCAGATAGGGAATGGAAGACCAACAGGAAGAGTATTGCAAGCAAGGTACTGCCGGGGTCCCCTGCGGTCATCCCCCTGCAAAACAGATACACTGTTTTGAGTACTGTTGAGGGGAATGACTCATCAGGGGAGGGCAGCAGCAGCCAAGTTCATGGCACCGTGGCTGGCTCTGCTGCACAGGAGGGCACGAAAAAAAGTGGGACAGCAATAGTGATAGGGGATTCAATGATGAGGGGAATAGATAGGCGTTTCTGCGGCCGCGACCGAGACTCCAGGATGGTATGTTGCCTCCCTGGTGCAAGGGTCAAGGATGTCTCAGAGCGGGTGCAGAACATTCTGAAATGGGAGGGAGAACAGCCAGTTGTCGTGGTGCACATTGGTACCAACGACATAGGTAAAAAAAAAGGGATGAGGTACTACGAAACGTACTTAAGGAGCTAGGCGCTAAATTAAAAAGTAGGAACGCAAAAGTAGTAATCTCGGGATTGCTACCAGTGCCACGTGATAGTCAGAGTAGGAATCGCAGGATAGCGCAAATGAATACGTGGCTTGAGCAGTGGTGCAGCAGGGAGGGATTCAAATTCCTGGGGCATTGGGACCGGTTCTGGGGGAGGTGGGACCAGTAAAAACCGAATGGTCTGCACCTGGGCAGGACCGGAACCAATGTCCTAGGGGGAGTATTTGCTAGTGCTGTTGGGGAGGATTTAAACTAATATGGCAGGGGGATAGGAACCAATGCAGGGAGACAGAGGGAAACAAAAAGGAGACAAAAGTAAAAGACAGAAAGGAGATGAGGAAAAGTGGAGGGCAGAGAAACCCAAGGCAAAGAACAAAAAGGGCCACTGTACAGAAAAATTCTAAAAGGACAAAGGGTGTTAAAAAAACAAGCCTAAAGGCTTTGTGTCTTAATGCAAGGAGTAACCGCAATAAGATGGATGAATTAATTGTGCAAATAGATGTTAACAAATATGATGTGATTGGGATTACGGAGACGTGGCTCCAGGATGATCAGGGCTGGGAACTCAACATTCAGGGGTATTCAACATTCAGGAAGGATAGAATAAAAGGAAAAGGAGGTGGGGTAGCATTGTTGGTTAAAGAGGAGATTAATGCAATAGTTAGGAAAGACATTAGCTTGGATGATGTGGAATCTATATGGGTAGAGCTGCAGAACACCAAAGGGCAAAAAACGTTCGTAGGAGTTGTGTACAGACCTCCAAACAGTAATAGGGATGTTGGGGAGGGAATCAAACAGGAAATTAGGGGTGCATGAAATAAAGGTGTAGCAGTTATAATGGGTGACTTTAATATGCACATCGATTGGGCTAGCCAAACTGGAAGCAATACGGTGGAGGAGGATTTTCTGGAGTGCATAAGGGATGGTTTTCTAGACCAATATGTTGAGGAACCAACTAGGGGGGAGGCCATCTTAGACTGGGTGTTGTGTAATGAGAGAGGATTAATTAGCAATCTCATTGTGCGAGGCTCCTTGGGGAAGAGTGACCATAATATGGTGGAATTCTGCATTAGGATGGAGAATGAAACAGTAAATTCAGAGACCATGGTCCAGAACTTAAAGAAGGGTAACTTTGAAGGTATGTGGTGTGAATTGGCTAGGATAGATTGGCGAATGATAGTTAGGGGGTTGACTGTGGATGGGCAATGGCAGACATTTAGAGACCGCATGGATGAATTACAACAATTGTTCATTCCTGTCTGGCGTAAAAATAAAAAATGGAAGGTGGCTCAACCGTGGCTATCTAGGGAAATCAGGGATAGTATTAAAGCCAAGGAAGTGGCATACAAATTGGCCAGAAATAGCAGTGAACCTGGGGACTGGGAGAAATTTAGAACTCAGCAGAGGAGGACAAAGGGTTTGATTAGGGCAGGGAAAATGGAGTACGAGAAGAAGCTTGCAGGGAACATTAAGGCGGATTGCAAAAGTTTCTATAGGTATGTAAAGAGAAAAAGGATAGTAAAGACAAACGTAGGTCCCCTGCAGTCAGAATCAGGGGAAGTCATAACGGGGAACAAAGAAATGGCAGACCAATTGAACAAGTACTTTGGTTCTGTATTCACTAAGGAGGATACAAACAACCTTCCGGATATAAAAGGGGTCAGAGGGTTTAGTAAGGAGGGGGAACTGAGGGAAATCTTTATTAGTCGGGAAATTGTGTTGGGGAAATTGATGGGATTGAAGGCCGATAAATCCCCAGGGCCTGATGGACTGCATCCCAGAGTACTTAAGGAGGTGGCCTTGGAAATAGCGGATGCATTGACAGTCATTTTCCAACATTCCATTGACTCTGGATCAGTTCCTATGGAGTGGAGGGTAGCCAATTTAACCCCACTTTTAAAAAAAGGAGGGAGAGAGAAAACAGGGAATTATAGGACGGTCAGCCTGACCTCAATAGTGGGTAAAATGATGGAATCAATTATTAAGGATGTCATAGCAGTGCATCTGGAAAATGGTGACATGATAGGCCCAAGTCAGCATGGATTTGTGAAAGGGAGATCATGCTTGACAAATCTTTTGGAATTTTTTGAGGATGTTTCCAGTAAAGTGGACAAAGGAGAACCAGTTGATGTGGTATATTTGGACTTTCAGAAGGCTTTCGACAAGGTCCCACACAAGAGATTAATGTGCAAAGTTAAAGCACATGGGATTGGGGGTAGTGTGCTGACGTGGATTGAGAACTGGTTGTCAGACAGGAAGCAAAGAGTAGGAGTAAACGGGTACTTTTCAGAATGGCAGGCAGTGACTAGTGGGGTGCCGCAAGGTTCTGTGCTGGGGCCCCAGCTGTTTACATTGTACATTAATGATTTAGACGAGGGGATTAAATGCAGTATCTCCAAATTGCGGATGACACTAAGTTGGGTGGCAGTGTGAGCTGCGAGGAGGATGCTATTAGGCTGCAGAGTGACTTGGATAGGTTAGGAGAGTGGGCAACTGCATGGCAGATGAAGTATAATGTGGATAAATGTGAGGTTATCCACTTTGGTGGTAAAAACAGAGAGACAGACTATTATCTGAATGGTGGCAGATTAGGAAAAGGGAAGGTACAACGAGACCTGGGTGTCATGGTACATCAGTCATTGAAGGTTAGCATGCAGGTACAGCAGGCGGTTAAGAAAGCAAATGGCATGTTGGCCTTCATAGCGAGGGGATTTGAATACAGGGGCAGTGAGGTGTTGCTACAGTTGTACAGGGCCTTGGTGAGGCCACACCTGGAGTATTGTGTACAGTTTTGGTCACCTAACTTGAGGAAGGACATTCTTGCTATTGAGGGAGTGCAGCGAAGATTCACCAGACTGATTCCCGGGATGGCAGGACTGACCTATCAAGAAAGGCTGGATCAACTGGGCTTGTATTCACTGGAGTTCAGAAGAATGAGAGGGGACCTCATAGAAACGTTTAAAATTCTGACGGGTTTAGACAGGTTAGATGCAGGAAGAATGTTCCCAATGTTGGGGATGTCCAGAACCAGGGGTCACAGTCTTAGGATAAGGGGTAAGACATTTAGGACCGAGATGAGGAGAAACTTCTTCACCCAGAGAGTGGTGAACCTGTGGAATTCTCTACCACAGAAAGTAGTTGAGGCCAATTCACTAAATATATTCAAAAGGGAGTTAGATGAAGTCCTTACTACTCGGGGGATCAAGGGTTATGGCGAGAAAGCAGGAATGGGGTACTGAAGTTTCATGTTCAGCCATGAACTCATTGAATGGCGGTGCAGGCTAGAAGGGCTGAATGGCCTGCTCCTGCACATATTTTCTATGTTTCTATGTTTCTATATTTCTATTAATGTAACTGTTTGTATTTACTAGCGCCTTTAATGTAGTGCAACTTCTCAAAGGGCTTCGCAGGAGCGTTATCAGACACAATTTGACCCCGAGTCACATAAGTAGATATTCGGGACAGGTGACCAAAAGCTGGGTCAAAGAGGTCGGTTTGTAAAGAGCGCCTTAAAGGAGGAGAGAGAGGTGGAGAAGTTTAGGGAGGGAATTTCAGAGCTTTGGGCCAAAGCAGCTGAAGGCACGGCCATGGTTGACAGCCTGTCTCATCCACCGGGCTCACAACCACCTGCCCCATCGTGGATCCCTCGAACCCAACGGGCTGCAGTTTTATTGAGTTTTGTAAACATCACTGACTGCTTAAGCCACTCCCAACTCAACAGCCCGACAACCCTGTGAGCATACTCACTGCTTCCCCTTTTTAGAAGCAAGATATATGCACACTATTTCAAAAGATTACTTATCGTGATTACAATTTCACAAATTCGACTTCTCAGCCTGAATATGTTGCTATAAGATTTTAGCTTCCTCCTGCTCCGACTGCCATTTCTTTGCTGTAGTCCGGCTAGGCCCATTTTCCACATTCTTGTTTGATGCCGGAGATCGTCTTGGACAATTTAGTTTTTTTGGGTTTATAGCTTGGGATTCCTGCCTTCTATCTTCCTGTGTCCTCTTGAATGTCCCTGGAAACCTTACATCCGTCCTCATGTTAGCATTCTTCCTAACATCTTGATCGTCCCAGTTATCAATATCCTGTCTCGTTGGCTCGCGTTTCCTCACTAGATTTCCCAACTGAAGCCCAACTCCCCCCCGCCCCACTGGATGTTACAGAAATGTCGCTGAAATCAGCCGCTGTCTCTTTTGTCATATTAATCCAACGATTATTAATCATTATAATGGTTCTGAAATCCCGACATGAGGAATGTCCTGCCTTGCCCTTCACTGCATATGCTGCAAAATCTACACTGTTCTGATCGGTTTCCACCCAATGAAGTCTTTGATTATCGTTGTATTTAGCTGCCGCTGCAAAGTGTTGACTTACTTGGCACCGCTAGCTTCTTTCCCACTTCAACCCACACTGTTGTATGGTCGCCATTACACCTATGACATCGAGTTGCCTTGGTTTCATACCCTCTCTGAGACTACGGTTCACCCTCTCCTACGTGTGTCCACCTCGGTGACTGTGAACTGCTACTACTGCTGGTAATGGGTGAAAATCCTTAATATTTTTCTCTGCCATAGAGGTGGCTATCTTGCAAGCATTCTCCAAAGGGAGATCATCCATAACTAACAATTTTGATTGAATGCGTTCATCCGTTAGTCCACATAGAAATTTATCTCAAAGAGCATTATCCAAAATCGCAGTGTAGAGATAATTTTCCTTTGTCAATAAAGTGTTCACTGATGGCTTCATCAAGTGTTGGCATCTCATTGTGAACTTATAGCTCTCTGCTACTTCTAAAAGGTGTGGATCAAAATGTTTCTCCAATATTTTTGGTGTGTCTGTGAATGAGGCATCCTAAAACGTTCTTGATGTTAACAAATTCTCTAAGATGCCATGATCCTCTGCAGCAATCATAAATGACAGAACAGTGCGATTCAGCCACACGTGCTGAGACGTCACTCATGTCATTAGTTGTAAAAAACCATTTGTAATCTTCAACTGTACGATCTAAACGACTCCTTCTTTCTGTCAATGGCTCCCAAATTACTCAAATAACTCGTTGTCACATCTATTTTGCCTTCTTAACTTAATAGCCGTTATCTCTCTCAATAATCTTGAATTGCTTTTCAATGACACTAAATGGCTGTCGTTAAGCTCTGTTTGTTAGTTCAATACTATTCATGGGTTCTTTGCTTAAGAATTCGTAGGGACTCATTTGTATTAATCACTAGTTGGTTTATTGGCAAAAGTTTTAACAATCAGACTCCAAATTACCAGTTCGTCTACCAAGCTCACAGCCAGCTGCCCCATCGTGGATCCCCCGAACCCAACGGGGTGGGATTTTATTCAGTCTTGTGCACATCACTTGACTGGCTAAGCCAGTCCCAATGCAACAGCTCTACCAACCTGTGAGCATTCTCATAGGTGCATCGATTGCAGGGGAGGATGTGCAAGAGGCCAGAGTTGGAGGAGTGCAGAAATCACGGAGCGTTGTAGGGGTTGGAGGTGCTTTCAGTAATAGCGAGGGGCTAGGAGGCATTGTCGGGACGAAAGCCAATGTCGGTCAGCGAACAACAGTGGGGTGATGGGTGAATGGGACTCGGTGTGAGTTAAAAGGTGGGAGTTTTGGATGAGCTTACGATTAGGGAAGCTAGCCAGAAATGCATTGGACTGGACATGTCTAGAGGTAACAAAGGCACGGACGAGGGTTTCAGCAACAGATAGACTGAGACGAGGCGGAGGTGGGCGATCTAACGGAGATGGAATTATCATGCCAAACTTCGTGATTGCAGTACTTGGGTCAACACTGACGGATTCTTCTCTCTTTCTCTCACTTTGCTTCCTCTCTCTCTCTCTATCCTGCTCTCCCCCTCTCCCTCTCTCTCTTGCTCCCTCGCTCTCTCACTCCCTCTCTCTCTGTCTCTCTCCAAATATTCAGGTGGGACATCTGAAATGGAGCCCGAGGATCTTCAGCTGACCAACTCCAGCGAGGTTCCGCACAATGTCCCGGTGACTGGGAACGACTCCAGCATTAATCGAGCGATGCAAGTCAGCTCTATTGTGATCTATGTCGTCACCTGCATCCTGGGCGTGTTGGGCAACGGGCTGGTCATCTGGGCCACCGGCTTCAAGCTGAAGAGAACGGCCTACACCGTCTGGTTGCTGAGCCTCGCCATGGTCGACTTCACCTTCTCTCTGGTGCTCCCGCTCTCCATCACCGAACTTGCCCTGGGCTACCACTGGCCCTTCGGCTGGCTGCTCTGCAAGGTCCACTTCTGGATGCTGTCCCTCTGTGAGCACGCCAGCATCTTCACACTGGTTGCCATCAGCGTGGACCGCTGCATCTCGGTGGTGCTGCCCGTCTGGTCCCGGAACCACCGCTGCCCACGGCTGTCCGCCCTGCTCAGCCTGGGGGTGTGGGTGGTGGCCGCCTTCCTGAGTGCACCAGCTTTCGTTTTTCATCAATTGGTATTGCAGGGTAACCGCACGCTGTGCGACACCATGTTCATGCCTGAAGCCTGGTACCAAGCGCTGATCCTCAAGTTCTTCCTCAGTGCATTCCTCCTCCCATTCCTGGTCATTGCTGCCAGCTACACCATCATCAGTCTGCGGCTGAGGTGGGGCCGCTTGGTTCCCAGCGGCGGCAAGCCATTCAGGGTCATGGCCGCCATCATCCTGGCCTTCCTCCTGTGCTGGGCGCCCTACAACATCTGTTCTATCCTCGTCCTGCTCCAGCCACGCAGCGAGCCATTGCCCCTACCGCTCAGCGTGGGCATGAGGCTCAGCTACAGCCTGGCCTACTTCAACAGCATCATCAACCCCATCCTCTACATCTTCATGTGGCAGGACTTCACGGACTTGCTCAAGAAGTCGATTCAACGGGTGAACAACCAGGGGGATTCAACGCAAAGTAATTTGTAGGAGGTTTAGAGGGGATTTGTGGGGGCGTTTCTCCACCAAGAGGGTGGTTGGGGTTTGAAACTCACTGCCTGAAAGGGTGGCAGAGACAGAAACCCTCACTGTATTTAAAAAGTACTTAATGTATCTGACAGAGATTCAGTGCTGCGAAACTGCAGCCTCTGCAAGACACAACATTTTTTGTCTCATTTTCTGCTAATAAATGTGCTTGCAAACTGCTCCAGGATGGCTGAAAACATGGGTTGCCCAATTTCTATCGACAATTTCTATCGACTCCGAAGACTTTTTCGATTTTAAAACATGTTCTGGTGTGTTTTAACATCTCACAGCTGCAAAGTGACAGTTCTCACAGGCATTGTTTGGAAACTGTGAAGAGAAGAGAATGAAAGACCAATTCATGGTGAAAGACTATCCCTTTATTTTAGAACTGGATAATTACATACACGGTGGACAAACGTCCAGAAAACTAGCAAAGGATGGCGGTAACACGTGAGGTCAGTGCTGCAGTCAATGTGAGTGGTATCTGGTCAGTTACCAAGGAAATCAGGGGGTTAATTTCCAATCGCTGACTAAGGCTGAAGTTAACTCATGTGTTAGAGTCTTTGCATTGTATTCACTCAGGTTATAAGCAATTTTTAACTGTTAAGTACTTTATGGGATTGGTTGGTGCAGGTTAAGAATTAGAAATTATTGCGCATTTGATGCTATTGTGATTGCTTGTATTTCTTTTGATTATTCTAAGTAAAAATAACCCCTGGATAGGGATGAGAAGAGAAACATCCTGTGTCTGTGTTGTTTTTGTCTCACAAGTCCGAACCCTGCACACTGGAAAGAAAATATATACATGTTACAGGCTAAAACTGCGATATGTTCTTTATGACATCACTAACATAAGCATTGCACAAGATGGCTCTTGCTGGAAATTGGCATCATGTGACTTGTCACTTGACCATTTTCTTGTTTCCATCAGCAGTTGCATTGCCGCAGTAGTCCACCAGGCGGAGCTCTAAATTACACTTCTCCCTCCTTAATGAAGAAGTATTAAGAACGTAAGAACATAAGAACTAGGAGCAGGAGTCGGCCTTTTGGCCCCTTGAGCCTGCTGCGCCATTCAATACGATCATGGCTGATCTGATCTTGGCCTCAACTCCACTTCCCTCCCCGCTCCTCATGCTCAAAAATCTGTCTATCTACAACATAAATATATTCAATGACCCAGCCTCTACAGCTCTCTGGGGCAAAGAATTGTTTAGATTTACAATCATCTGAGAGAACAAATTCGTCCTCATCCCAGTTTTTAATGGGCGACCCCTTATTCAAAAACTATGCACCCTAGTGCGATATTCCCCCACGGGGACGAATCATCATCTCTGCATCTACCTTCTCGAGCCCCCTCAGCATCTTTCTATTACAATAAGATTACCTCTCATTCTTCTAAACTTCAACCTACTCAACCTTTCTTCATAAGTCAACCCGTTCATCTCAGGACTCAACCTAGTGAAGCTCATCTGAACTGCCTCCAATACAAGTATATAACTCATTAAATAAGGAGACCAAAACTGTACGCAGTACTCCAGGTGTGGCCTCACCAATATCCTGTACAGTTGTAGCAGGAATTCCCTGCTTTTATACTCCATCCCTCTTGTAATAAAGGCCAACATTCCATTTGCCTTCTTGATTACTTGCTGTACCTGCATGTTAACTTTGTGTTTCATGTACAAGGACTTCCCAGATATCTCTGTACTACAACATTTTGTAATATCTCCCGATTTAAATAATAATGTATTTTTTTTTTCCTACCAAAGTTGATAACCTCACATTTTCCAAGATTATATTCCAGCGGCAAAATGTTTGGCCACTCATTTAGCCTGCCTATATCCCTTTGCAGATTATTTGCATTCTGCTCCCAACTTGCTTTCCCACCCATCTTTGTATCATCAGCAAACTTGGCTACATTACATTCGGTCCCTTCATCCAAGTCATTAATATAAATTGTACATCGTTGAGGACCCAGCACTGATCCCTGCGCCACCCCACGAGTTACTGTTTGCCGACCTGAAAATGACCCATTTATCCCAACTCTCTGTTCTCTGTTAGTTAGCCAATCCTCTATCCATGTTTATATATTACCCCCAAACTTGTGAAATTTACCTTGTGCAATAACGTTTTATGTGGCACCTTATCGAATGCCTTCTGGAAATCCAAATGCAACACACCAACTGGTCCCCCCTTATCCACCCTGCTCGTTACATCCTCAAAGAATTCCAGCAAATTTGTTAAACATAATTTCACTTTCATGAAACCACGCTAACTCTGAATTACTGTATTATGTTTTTCCAAATGTACTGCTGCTGCTTTGTTAATAATGGACTCCAGTATTTTACCATCGACAGATGTTACGCCAACTGCTCGATAGTTTCCATCTTTTTGCCTGCCTCCTTTCTTAAATAGGTGCGTTACATTTGCGGTTTTCCAATCCGCTGGGACCTCTCCAGAATTCAGGGAATATTGCTAGATTGCAACCAAAACATCCACGATCTCTGCAGCCACTTTTGTTAAAGACCCTAAGAGGCAGGTCCTCAGATCCAGGGGAATTGTCCGCATGTACTCCCATTAATTTGCTGAGAGAGAGAGAGATAGATAGATAGAGAGAGAGAGACAGAGAGAGAGAGAGACAAAGAGACAGAGAGAAGGCGGGGTGGGAAGGGGGTGGGGGGTGATCAGTGTACGAGATGGAGAGAGAGTGAGTGTGTGTATGTGTGAGAGAGAGAGCGGATGTAAGAGAGAGAGAGTACGAGAGAGAGGGGGAGAGAGAGATAGTGTGTACGTGAGAGAAAGTCAGAGGGATAGAGACAGAGAGAGAGACAGAGAGACAGACAGACATAGACAAAAAGAGAGAACGAGAGCGAAAGAGAGAGAGACAGAAAGAGAGAGACAGATAGTGAGAGAGAGAGAGACAGAGAGAGACAAAAAGAAAGAAAGAGAGAGAGAGAGAAAGAGAGAGAGAGAGAGAACGAGATCGAGAGGGAGGAATGGAGAGAGATGAGGAGAGAAAATGAAGGCAGAGACTGAGAAATGGAGGGAGGGAGCGAGAGGGATGGGGCCAGCCTCAGTGTGATAATCCTGCTGGTGCTGATAATGATCCATATCACCATGTGTGTGGGGTTTGAGAGATGTTTAATCATTTGTTGGGAGTACAGAGTTTTCAGATAGTTTCCATTCCCGCTCCAGTCATTCTGTCTACCCGGAGGTTTAACCTCCAACTTCATATACACCGGGGGGAGAAAGCTTTTCCATCAGAAGGGTCCAATGCCGATTGCCAGAATCCGATAATGCTCTGTCAGTTCCCGGCCGTGCTCCCGGCGAATCCGGTCTGTCCCAGCCGGATAATTCCCCTCTAGCATGGTCCCGACATTCTCCTGCATTCATCCATCTGGTATGCGCACATGTCGAATATTCCTGGAAAAGGGAGATCAGTCTGGCATCGATGATCTGCTGATAATCATCCCTGCCTTTGTGACCTCCAGACTCCGACTATTCCCAATGTACTCCTGGCTGGTCTCCCACAATCACCCCTCCGGAACCATCAGCTCGTCCAAAGTTCCGCTGCCCCCGTATCCTAACTCGCTCGAGTTCCGCTCACACACTGCCCCCTGTGCTCGCTGACCGACTTTGGTCCCGGTCCGGTAAAACCTCGATTTCAAAATTCTCATCCTCAATTACACATCCCTCCTCGTCCCCTCCCTATCTCTGTAATTCCTCCAGCCACTACACACCTCCCTATCTCTGTAACCTCCTCCAGCCTCTACATCCCTCCCTTTCACTGTAAGATCCTCCAGCCACGACACCCCTCCCTATCTTTGTAACATCCTCCAGCCACAACACCCCGCCCTATCTCTGTAACACCCTGCAGCTACTACTCCCCTCCCTATACCGATAACTCCTCCAGCCCCGACAACCCGCCCTATCTCTGGAACCTCCTCCGCGCTCTACATGCCTCCCTATCTCTATAATCTTCTCCAGCCCCTACATCTTTCCCTATCTGTGGAACCTCCTCCACGCCCCGACATAACTCCCGACCTCTGTAACCTCCTCCAGCTCTTACACCCTTCCCTATCTCTGTAACGTCCTCCAGCTCTTATAACCCTCCCTATCTCTGGAAACTCCTCCTGCCCGTACCCGCCTCCCTTTCTCTATAATCAGCTACAACCCCAACACCCTTCCCTATCTCTGTAACCTCCTCCAGCCCTGCACGCCTCCTTTTCTCTGTAACCTCCTCCAGCCAATATACCCCTCTCTTTATCTCTAACTTCCTCCAGCCACTACACCCCTCCCTATCTCTGTAACCTCCTCCACTCCCTACACCCATCCCTATCTCTGTAACCTCCACCAGCCCCTAAATCCCTCCCTACCTCTGTAACCTCCTCCCGCCCCTACACCCCTCCCTATCTCTGCAACCTGCCCAGCTCCGACATTCCTCCCAGATTTCAGCAACCGCCTCCAGTCCCGACAGCACGCCATATCTTCTCTGTAACCTCAATCCCTTCGACTCCTCCATATCTCAATAATCACCTCCAGCTCCGGCACACCTCCCTATTTCTGTAAACTCCTCCAGTCCTACACAGCTCCCTATCTCTGTAATATTCTCCAGCCCTTACACCCCTCCCTATGTCTGTGACCTCCTCCAGCCCCTACACCTCTCCCTCTCTCTCTAAAACCTCCTAAAGCTCCTACACGCCTTCCTGTCTCTATAATCAGCTTCAGCCCCTACATCTCTCTCTACCTCTGTAACCTCCTCCAGCCCCTACACTCCTCCCTATGTGTGTAACATACTCCAAACATTACACACCTCCCTATCTCTGTAACCTCCTCCAGCCCCTACACTCCTCCCTATGTGTGTAACATATTCCAAACATTACACACATCCCTATCTCTGTAACCTCCTCCAGCCCCTACACACCTCATTTTCTCTGTAACCTCCTCCAGCACATACACCCCTCTCTTTATCTCTAACCTCCTCTAGATCCCCACACCCCTCCCTATCTCTGTAACCTGCTCCAGCCTCAACACCCCTACCTATCTCTGTAACGTCCTCCAGCACCCACAACCCTCCCTATCTCTGTATCCTCCTCCAGCCAAACGCCTCACTAATTCTGTAACCTCCTCCAGCGCCTACGACACATCGTAACTTCTCGGTAATTTCAATCCCCCTCACCGTTTGCTATCTCTTTAAACTTCTCCAGTTCACACACACCTCCCTATCTCTGTAACCTCCTCCAGCACCTACACCACTCCATATCTCTGTAACCTCTTCCAGCCCCTACACACCTCCCTATCTCTGTAACCTCCTCAGACTCTACACACATCTCTATCTCTCTAACCTCCTCTAGCCACAATACACCTCCATATCTCTGTAAAGACTTCCATCCCCTACACCCCTCTCTATCTCTGTATTCTCCCCCAGCCTCTACACCCCTCCCTATCTCTGTAATCCTCAAGCCCCTGCACCCCTCTCGATCTCTTTATCCTCCTCCAGCCCCTACACCACTCCCTATCTCTGTAACCTCATCCAGCCCCTAAACCCCGCTCTATCTCTGTAACCTGCTCCAGCCCCTACACCCCTCCCTATCTCTGTAACCTCCTCCAGCCCCTACAACGCTCCCAATCGCTGTAACCTCTTCCCACCCCTACACCCCTCCCTATCTCTGCAACCTCCTCCAGCCTCTACACCCCTCCCTATCTCTGTAACCTCCTCCGGACCTACAACCCTCTCAGATCTCTACGCTCCTCCAATTCTGGCCTCTTGTGCATCTCCCGATTTCCATCACTCCACCATTGGTGGCCGTGCCCTCAGCTGCCTGGGCCCCAAGTTTGGCAATTCCTTTCCTAAACTTATCGCTTCTCTCTGCCAATCTTTAAGATGCTCCTTAAACCGACCTCTTTGACAAAGATTTTGGTCATCGGCTCTAACATTTGCTTGTGTGGCTCGGTTAATTATCCCTCTTGCTCCTTCTTGATGTGTCTGCAGCCTTTGACAGAGTTAAGTACTCCATTCTCCTCCAACGCCTCTCCACCAATGTGCAGGTGGGTGGGACTGCACTCGCCTCATTCCATTCTTTTCTATCTACTCGTATCCAGAGAACCTCCTGCAATGGCTTCTCTTTCCACCCCCACATCGTTACTGTTGACAATCTAGGTGTCTTATTTGACGCTGAAATTAGTTTCCAGACATATATACGCGGCACAACAAAACTACTTCCATAACATTTTTCACCTCCGCCCCTGCCTCAGCTCTTCGGCTGCAGAAATACTCGTCCATGTCTTTGTTACCTCTAGACTTGATGACTCCAACTCACTTCTGCCATGCATTCCACACTCCACATGACGCAAACTTGAAGTGATCTAAGACTCAGCAGCCCGTGTACTAACCCTCAGCAAATCCCGTTCGACCTTCACCCCTGTGCTCGCTGAGCTACATTGGCTCCCAGGTAAACACCGCCTCGATTTCAGAGTCTCATCCTTGTTTACAAATCAGTCCATGGTTCTCGCCCCTCCTCATCTCTGTAATCAATTTCAGCCACACAATCTCACAAGGTATCTGCGCTCCTCAAATTCTGGCCCCTTGCGCATCCCTCATAATAACTGCTCAAACTTCGGTGGCCGTGCCTTCTTTTGCCTGGGCCCCAAGCTCTGGAACTCCCTCCCTCAACCAATCTACCTCGCTACCTCTCATTCCTCCTTTAAGATCCTCGTTACAACCTCCCTCTTTAAACACGCATTTGATCATTTGCCTTAATTTCTTCTGTGGCTTGGTGTAAAATGTATCTGTTTGTCTGTAGCACTGTTGTGAAGCGGCTTGGGAAGTTTTACTACGTTAAAGACGGTGGATAAATAAAATATATTATTATTATTCTGTAACCTACAAACGCCAATTAGCATCTTATCCAGTGCCTCTATATCATTTTTCAATGTAAAGTCCAGAACTGTGCAAATGCTCCAAGTGTGGTCCAACCCAGGTATCTGGAGACCAGAACTGTGCACAGTGCTCCAAGTGTGGTCTAACCGAGGTATATGGTCACCAGAACTATGCACACTGCTCCAAGTGTGGTCTAACCCAGGTATATGGAGACCAGAACTGTGCACAATGCTCCAAGTTTGGTCTAACCGAGGTATATGGACACCAGAACTGAGCACAGTGCTGCAAGTTTGGTCTACATCAGGTATATGGAGACCATAACTGTGCACAATGCTCCAAGTGTGGTCTACATCAGGTATATGGAGACCAGAACTGTGCACAGTGCTTCAAGTGTGGTCTAACCGAGGTATATGGACACCAGAACTGTGCACAGTGCTGCAGGTTTGGTCTACATCAGGTATGTGGAGACCAGAACTGTGCACAATGCTTCAAGTGTGGTCTAACCCAGGTATATCGAGACCAGAACTGAGCACAGTGCTGCAAGTGTAGTCTACATCAGGTATATGGAGACCAGAAATGTGCACAATGCTCCAAGTTTGGTCTACATCAGGTATATGGAGACCAGAACTGTGCACAGTGCTCCAAGTTTGGTCTAACCGAGGTATATGGACACCAGAACTGTGCACAGTGCTGCAGGTTTGGTCTAAATCAGGTATATGGAGACCAGAACTGTGCATAGTGCTCCAAGTATGGTCTAAACCTGGTATATGGAGACCAGAACTGTGCACGGTGCTGCAAGTGTGGTCTAAACCAGGTATATGGACAACAGAACTGTGCACAGTGCTTCAAGTGTGGTCTAACCCAGGTATATGGAGACCGGAACTGTGCACAGTGCTCCAAGTGTGTCTCAACCAGGTATATGGAGACCAGAACTGTATGCAGTGCTGCAAGTGTGGACTAACCGGGGTTGGCTGCAAAGTTAACATAAACTCTCTGCTTTTGAACTCTATCCATCTAGAAATAAACCCCAGTGTTTGGTACTTATCGATTTTGAAGTTAATTTGCCAATCGCATGCCCAGTCTGCAAGTTTATCAATGTCTTCTTGTATGTTGTTGCCTTCTTCCCTCGTGTTTGCGACAAAACCCAATTTGCTGTTGTCCGCAAATTGTGACACTGTACTTCCGATTCCCGAGTCCGAATCCTTTGTGTCAATGGTGAACAGCAGTGGTCCCAGCACCGATCCTTGTGGAACAACACTTTCCACCTTCCGCGAATCTGAGTAACTTACCGTTAACCCTTTCTCTCTGCTGCTGTTTTGCAGCCAACTTGCGATTCATTCTGCTGCTTGTCCCCTGTCAACCATGGCTCAGTGGGCAACACTCGCGTCCGAATGAGATGGTTGTGTGTTTGAGACCAACTCCAGAGACTTGAGCACCAAAATCGAGGCTAATACATCAGTACAAAACTGAGGGAGTGCCGCACTGTCAGACGGCAGTACCTTGGCAGCGCCACACTGTCGGAGGGGCAGTCCTGAGCGGACGCTGCACTGTCGGAGAGGCAGTACTGAGGGAGCACCGCACTGTTGGAGGGGCAATACTGAGGGAGCGCGGCACTGTCGGAGGAACAGTACTGAGGGAGCACTGCACTGTCGGTGATTCCGTCATTTAAAAGAGCCATTAAACCAGAGGCCCCGTTTGCCCTCTCACGTGGAATGTAACTAATTCCACAGCCATTATTTTGATGAAGGGCAGAGGGGAGTTCTCCACATATTTATCCCTCAAACAACATCAACAAAAGAAAATGATCTCCACATTTACCACGTTGCTGTTTGTCGGAGCTGTCTGTGCGGTTGGCATCCTCCTCTCTCGCCACAAGAGTCGTAATTCTACAAAGTACAGATGCATTGCAAGACATAGAAACATAGAAACATAGAAACATAGAAAATAGGTGCAGGAGTAGGTCACTCGGTCCTTCAAGCCTGCAACGCCATTCAATGAGTTCATGGCTGAACATGCATTCCTGCTTTCTCGCCATACCCCTTGATCCCCCTCGTCGTAAGGACTACATCTAACTCCTTTTTGAATATATTTAGTGAATTGGCCTCAACAACTTTCTGTGGTAGAGAATTGCACAGGTTCACCACTCTCTGGGTGACGAAGTTTCTCCTCATCTCAGTCGTAAATGGCTTATCCCTTTTCCTTAGATTGTGACCCCTGGTTCTGGACTTCCCCAACATTGGGAACATTCTTCCTGCATCTAACCTGTCTAAACCCATCAGAATTTTAAACGTTTCTATGAGATCCACTCTCATTCTTCTGAACTACAGTGAATACAAGCCCAGTTGATCCAATCGTTCTTGATATGTCTGTCCCGCCATGCCGGGAATCAGTCTGGTGAACCTTCGCTGCACTTCCTCAATAGCAAGAATGTCCTTCCTCAAGTTAGGAGACCAAAACTATACACAATACTGCAGGTGTGGCCTCACAAAATGGCACAACTGTAGTAATTCCTCCCTGCCCCTGTACTCAAATCCCCTCGCTAAGAAGGCCAACATGCCATTTGCTTTCTTAAACGCCTGCTGTACCTGCATGCCAACCTTCAATGACTGATGTACCATGACACACAGGTCTCGTTGCACCTCCCCTTTTCCTAATGTGTCACCATTCAGATAACAGTCTGTCTCTCTGTTTTTACCACCACAGTGGATAACTTCACATTTATCCACAATATACTTCATCTGCCATGCATTTGCCCACTCACCTAACCTATCCAAGTCACTCTGAAGCCTCATAGCATCCTGCTCGCAGCTCACACTGCCACCCAACTTAGTGTCATCCGTAAATTTGGTGATACTACGTTTAATCCCCTCGTCTAAATCATTAATGTACAATGTAAACAGCTGGGGCCCCAGCACAGAACCTTGCGGTACCCCACTAGTCACTGCCTGCCATTCTGAAAGACCTGTTGTTTCCACTCAAAAAAGAGGAAGTTTATATCATTGCTGATCATTGGGCCAGTTGGAGATTGCGGTCAATCTACAAAGTATTTACAGCCCAGAAACAGGCCATTGGGCCCCATCGCTCCGTGCCGGGGTTTATGCTCCACACCAGCCTCCTCCCTTCCCTCTCCATCTCACCCCATCACCATATCCTTCTATTCCTTTCTCCCTCATGTGTTTATCCAGCTTCCCCCTTCAATGTATCTCTGCTATTGGCCTCAACCCCTCCCTGTGGGAGTGAATTCCACATTCTCACCACTCTCTGGATAAAGAAGTTTCTCCTGAATTTCCCATTGGATTTATTAGTGACTGTCGTATATTGATGGCCCCTAGTTCTGGTCTCTAAACATATTCTCTTTTCTCTAACTTCTCGAACCCTTTCATAATCTTGAAAGCCTCTATCAGGTCACCCCTCAGCTTTCTCCTTCCTAGAGTAATGAGCCCCTGTCTTTCCTGATCGTTATATCCTCTCAGTTCAGGTATCATCTTTGTAAATCCTCTTGAGCACTTTCTGATTTTTTTAATACGGATACCGTAAATGTGCACAATGCTCCAAGTGTGGTCTAACCAATGTATATGGAGCCCAGAACTGTGCAAGATGCTCCAAGTGTGGACTAAACAAGGTATATGGAGACCAGAACTGTGCACAGTTCTCCGTGTATGGTCGAACCAAGGCATATGGATCGCAGAATATAGAAACGTAGAAACATAGAAAATAGGTGCAAGATTAGGCCATTCGGCCCTTCGAGCCTGCACCACCATTCAATATGATCATAGCTGGTCATGCAAATTCAGTACCCCATTCCTGCTTTCTCTCAATACCCCTTGGTCCCTTTATCCATAAGCGAACTCCCTTTTATTTATATCTAACGAACTGGCCTCAACAACTTTCTGTGGTAGAGAAATCCACAGGTTCACAATTCTCTACGTGAAGAAGTTTCTCCCTCATCTCGGGCCTAAATGGCTTACCAATTATCCTTAGAATGTGAACCCTGATTCTGGACTTTCCCAACATGGGGAACATTCTTCCTGCATCTAGCCTGTCCAATACCAACATAATATTATATATTTCTGTGAGATCCCCTTTCATTCTTCTAAGTTCCAGTGAATATAAGCCTAGTCGATCGAGTCGTTTTACATATGTCATTCATGCCATCCCGGGAATCAGTCGTTTGAACGTTCGCTGCACTCCGTGAGTAGTAAGAATGCCCTTCCTCAGATTAGGAGAACAAAACTGCACACAATATTCAAGGTGAGGCATCACCAAGGCCCTGTACAACTGCAATAAATCCTCCCTGCTACGATACTCAAATCATCTCATTTTGAAGGCCAACATGCCATTTGCCTTCTTCATCGCCTGCTGTACCTGCATGCCAACTTTCAATGACTGATGTACCATGACACCCAGGTCTCGTTGCACCTCCCCTTTTCCTAATTTGCCACTATTAAGATAATATTCTGCCTTCCAGTTTTTGCCACCAAAGTGGGTAACCTCACATTTTCTACATTATACTGCCTCTGCCATGCATTTGCACAGTCACCTAACCTGTCCAAGTCACCCAGCAGACACTTAGCATCCTCCTTACAGCTCACACTGCCACCCAGCCTAGTATTATCTGCAAACTTGGAGATATTGAAATCAATTCCTTCGTCTTACTCATTAATGTGCATTGTAAATAGTTGGGATCCCAGCACTGAACCTTGCGGTACCCCAGTAGTCACTGCCTGCCATTCTGAAAAGGACCCGTTTATTCCTACTCTTTGCTTGTTGTCTGGCAACCAGTTCTCTATCAACGTCAATACATTACCCCAAATAACATGTGCTTTAATTTGGCACACTAATCGCTTGTGTGGGTTCTTTTAAAAACTCTTTTGAAAGTCCAAATACACCACATTCACTGATTCTCCCTTGTCCACTCTACTAGTTAAATTCTCAATAAATTCGAGAAGATTTTTCAAGCATGATTTCCCTTTCATCAATCCATGCTGACTTGGACCGATCCTGTCATTGCTTTCCAAATGCGCTGCTATCACAGCTTCAAGAATTGATTCCAACATTTCCCCAATACTGATGTCAGGCTAACTGGTCTATAATTCGCTGTTTTCTCTCTCCCTTCTTTTTTAAAAAGTGGGGTTACATTAGCTATGCTCCAATCCATAGGAACTGATCCAGAATCTAAAGAATTTTGGCAAATGACCACCAATGCATCCACTATTTTGAGGGCCACTTCATTAACTATGCTGGGATGCAGACGGTCAGGCCCATGGGATTTATCGGCCTTCAATCCCATCAATTTCCCAAAAACTATTTCCTGACTAATAAGGATTTCCTTCAGTTCCCCTTTCTCGCTAGATCCCCGATCCCCTGGTATTTCTGGGAGATTATTTGTGTCTTCCTTAGTGCAGACAGAACCAAAGTTTTTGTGCAATTGGTCTGCCATTTCTTTGTTCCCCATTACATATTCACCTGATTCTGACT
The DNA here is from genome assembly GCF_044704955.1 of Pristiophorus japonicus. Classification (NCBI taxonomy): domain Eukaryota; kingdom Metazoa; phylum Chordata; class Chondrichthyes; family Pristiophoridae; genus Pristiophorus; species Pristiophorus japonicus. The sequence goes on along the minus strand of NC_092007.1, from coordinate 12,653,889 downwards.
GCAATGGACCTACATTTGTCTTCACGAATCTTTTTCTCTTCACCGATATATAGAAGATTTTGCAGTCAGCATTTATGTTCCCTATAAGCTTCCTCTCATACTCTATTTCCCCCCCTCCTAATTGAAACCTTTGTCCTCCTCAGCTGATTACTACATTTCTTCAAGTCATCAGGTTTGCTGCCTTTTTCTGGCCAATTTATAAGCCTCTTCCTTGGATTTAACACTATCCCTAATTTCCCTTGTTATCCACGGATGAGCTATCTTCCCCGTTTTATTTTTATGCCAGACATGGATGTATAATTGTTGAAATTCATCCATGTGTTCTTTAAGTGTCTGCCATTGCCTATCGACCGTCAACCCTTTAAGTATCATTCGCCAGTCTATCCTAGCCAATTCACGCCTCATACCATCGAAGTTACCTTTTCTTAAGTTCAGGAGCCTTGTCTCTGAATTACCTGAGTCACTCTCCAAATTAATGAAGAATTCTACCATATTGTGGTCACTGTTCCCCAAGGGGCCTCGCAAAAACAAGATTGCTAATTAATCCTCTCTCATTACACATCACCCAGTCTAGGATGGTCAGCACTCTATTTGGTTCCTTGTCATATTGGTCTAGAAAACCATCCGTTACACATTCCAGGAAATCCTCTTCCACCGTATTGCTACCAGTTTGATTAGCCCAATCAATATTTAGATTAAAGTCACCCATGATAACTGCACGCATCCATAATTTCCTGTTTTGATGCCATCCCCAACCGCACTACTCAACCTCACTACTATTGTTTGGTGGTCTGTTCACAATTCCCACTCACGTTTTCTGCCCTTTGGTGCTCCACAGCTCTATCCATACAGATTCCACATCATCCAAGCTAATGTCCGTCCTTAATATTGTGTTAATCTGCTCTTTAACCAGCAACACTACCCAACCTCCTTTCATTTCTGTCTATCCTTCCAGAATATTGAATAACCCTGGATGTTGAGTTCGCAGCTTTGGTCACCCTGGAGCCATAATCTCCGTAATCCCAATTACATCATATCCGTTAACAGCAATCTGCACAGTTAATTCATCCACCTTATTACGAATGTTCCTCGCATTGAGACACAAAAACTTCAGACTAGTTTTTTTTTAACACTCTTTGATTTTAGAATTAAGTTCTAACGTGGCCCTTTTTGATTTTTGCATTTGAGTTCTCTGCCCTCTACTTTTCCTTATCTCCTTTCTACTTTGTGCTTCTGGCAGTTTGGTCTCAAAACTTTGCACAGTGCTCCACGTGTGGTCTAAGGCATGTTTACGGAGACCAGTACGATGCACAGTGCTCCACGTGTGGTCTAAGGCATGCTTATGGAGACCAGCACTATGCACAGTGCTCCACGTGTGGTCTAAGGCATGTTTATGGAGACCAGTACGATGCACAGCGCTCCACGTGTGTCCTAACAAAGGTATATGGAGACCAAAACTGTAAACGGCGCTGCTAGTTTAGCCAACAGAGGTATATGGAGAGAACAACTGTACACAGTGCTCTAAGTGTGTTCTCACTGAGGTATATGGAGACCAGAAATGTGCACAGTGCTCCAAGTTGATTTATCCAAGGAATATAGAGACCAGAACAGTGCACAATGCTTCAAGTTTGGTCTAACCATGGTTGGCTGCAAATTTAACATAACTTCTTTACTTTTGAATTCCATCCTTCCCGAAATGAACCCCAGTGCCTGGTTTGCATTTTGATGGCCATACTTTTCAGGAGCAGTACTAAAGGAGTGCCGCAATGTCAGAGGGGCAGCACTGAGGGAGCACCGCACTGTCGGGTGGGTAGAGTTTCTGAGGGAGCGCTACACTGTTGGAGGGTTTGTACTGAGGGGAGTTTCGAAGTTTCGAAGTTTTAATCTTTCAGATGAGATACTAAACCCGAGGCCCCGTCTGCTCTCTCAGATAGAATGTAAATGATCCCACGGCCATTATTTCGTAGAAAAGCAGAGGGGAGTTCTCCAATATTTATCCCTCAAACAAGATCAATTTAAAAAAACATGATCTGCTCGTTTATCACGATGCTGTTTGTGGGAGTTGTTTGTGCATTGTGGCATCCTCCTGTCTCGCAACAAGTGTCTTAATTCTACAAAGACCTGTCGCAAGTACTGTTGTTTCCACACAGAAAAAGAAAACGTCTATATCATTGCTGATCATTGGGCCAGTTGGAGATTAAGGTCAATCTACAAAGTATTTACAGCCCAGAAACAGGCCATTGGGCCCCACCGCTCCAAGCCAGGGTTTATGCTCCACACCAGACTCCTCCCTCCCCTCATCATCTCACCCCATCACCATATCCTTCTATTCCTTTCTCCCTCATGTGTTTATCTAGCTTCCCCTTAAATATATCTCTGCTATTCCGCTCAACTCCTCCCTGTGGGAGCGAGTTCCACATTCTCACCCCTCTCTGGGTAAAGAAGTTTCTCTTGAATTCCCCATTGGATTTATTAGTGACTGTCGTATATTGATGGCCCCTAGTTCTGGTCTCCCTCCACATGTGGAAACATCTTCTCTACATCTACCCGATCGAACACTTTCATAATCTCTCTTCCATAAGACCTGCATCAGGTCACCCTTCAGCCTTCTCTTTTCCCACAACCCCAGCCTGTGCAACTTTTCCTGATAGTTATATCCTCTCAGTTCTAGTATTATCCTTGTAAATCTTTTTTTGCAGCTTCTCTTTTTTGCAATATGGAGACTGTAAATGTGCACAGTGCTCCAAGTGTGGTCTAACCAACGTATATGGAGACCAGAACTGTGCGCAGTGATGCAAGTGTGGTCTAACCACGGTATATGGAGACCAGAACTGTGCACGCTGCTCCAAGTGTGGCCTAACTGAGTTATCTGGAGTCCAGAATTGAGCACAGTGCTCCGAGTGTTGTCTAACCACGGTTTATGGAGACCAGAACTATGCACAGTGCTCGGAATGTGGACTAACCGAGTTAGCTAGAGACCAGAACTGAGCACAGTGCTCAAAGTGTCGGCTAACCACGGGTTATGGAGAGCAGAACTGTGCTCAATGCTGCAAATGTGGTCCAACTGAGGTATATGGAGACCAGAACTGTGCACGGTGCTCCAGCTGTGTTGTAACCCAGGTATATGGAGACCAGAACTGTGCACAGTGCTCCAAGTTTGGTCTCACCGAGGTGTATGGAGAACTGAACTGTGCACAATGCTCCAAGTTTGGTCTCACCGAGGTTGGCTGCAAATTTAACATAACTTATATGCTTTTTAATTTCATACTTCCCGAAATGAACCCCGGTGCTTGGTTTGCATTTTTATGATCATAATTATGAGGGAATCCTGAGGGATCATGGCACTGTCAGAGGAACAGTACTGAGGGAGGGCCGCACTATTGGAGGGCCTGTACTGAGGAAGCATTGCAATTTCGAAGGTGGAATCTTTCAGATGAGACATTAAACCTGAGGCACTGTCTGCTTTCTCAGGTGGAATGTAAAAGATCCCACGGCCATTATTTTGAAGAAGAGCGGATGGGAGTTCTCCAATATTTATCCCTCAAACAACATCAACGAAAATAAAAATGATCTGCTCATTTACCACCTTGCCGTTTGTCGGAGCTGGCTGTGGGTTGTGACACCCTCCTCTCTCACCACAAGTGTCTTAATTCCACAAAGTACAGAAGCATTGCAAGACCTGTTGTTTCCACTCAGAAAAGAGGAAGTTTATATCATTGCTGATCATTGGGCCAGTTGGAGATTAATGTCAATCTACAAAGTAATTACAACCCTGAAACAGGCCATTGGGTCCCAACGCTCTGTCCGGGGTTTATATTCCACACCAGCCTCCTCCCTCACCTCTCTATCTCACCCCATCACCATATCCTTCTATTCCTTTCTTCCTTATGTGTTTATCCAGCTTCTCCTTAAATGTGTCACTGCTATTCGCTTCAAACCCTCCCTGTGGGAGCGAGTTCCACATTCTCACCACTCTCTGGGTAAAGAAGTTTCTCCTGAATTCCCCATTGGATTCATTAGTGATTGGAATATACTGATGGCCCCTACTTCTGGTCTCCACCACAAGTGGAAACGTCTTCTCTACGTCTACCCTGTCGAAACCTTTCAGAATATGGAAGGCCTCTATCAGGTCATCCCTCAGCCTTCTATTTTCGAGAGAAATGAGGCCCCGCCTTTCCTGATAGTTATAACCTCTCAGTTCATGTACCTGGAAGCAATACGGTGGAGGAGGATTTCCTGGAGTGCATAATGGATGGTTTTCTACACCAATATGTCGACGAACCAACACGGGGGGAGGCCATCTTCGACTGGGTGTTGTGTTATGAGAGAGGATTAATTAGCAATCTCACTGTGCGAGGCCCCTTGGGGAAGATTGACCATAATATGGTGGAATTCAGCATTAGGATGGAGAATGAAACAGTTAATTCAGAGACCATGGTCCAGAACTTAAAGAAGGGTAACTTTGAAGGTAGGAGGCGTGAATTGGCTAGGATAGATTGGCGAATGATAGTTAAGGGGTTGACTGTGGATGGGCAATGGCAGACATTTAGAGACCGCATGGATGAATTACAACAATTGTACATTCCTGTCTGGCGTAAAAATAAAAAAGGGAAAGTGGCTCAACCGTGGCTATGCAGGGAAATCAGGGATAGTATTAAAGCCAAAGAAGTGGCATACAAATTGGCCAGAAATAGCAGTGAACCCGGGGACTGGGAGAAATTTAGAACTCAGCAGAGGAGGACGAAGGGTTTGATTAGGGCAGGGAAAATGGAGTACGAGAAGAAGCTTGCAGGGAACATTAAGGCGGATTGCAAAAGTTTCTATAGGTATGTAAAGAGAAAAAGGTTAGTAAAGATCAACGTAGGTCCCCTGCAGTCAGAATCAGGGGAAGTCATAACGGGGAACAAAGAAATGGCAGACAAATTGAACAAGTACTTTGGCTTGGTATTCACTAAGGAGGACACAAACAACCTTCCGGATATAAAAGGGGTCAGAGAGTCTAGTAAGGAGGAGGAACTGAGGGAAATCTTTATTAGTCGGGAAATTGTGTTGGGGAAATTGATGGGATTGAAGGCCGATAAATCCTCAGGGCCTGATGGACTGCATCACAGAGTACTTAAGGAGGTGGCCTTGGAAATAGCGGACGCATTGACAGTCATTTTCCAACATTCCATTGACTCTGGATCAGTTCCTATCGAGTGGAGGGTAGCCAATGTAACCCCACTTTTAAAAAAAGGAGGGAGAGAGAAAACAGGGAATTATAGACCTGTCAGCCTGAACTCAGTAGTGGGTAAAATGATGCAATCAATTATTAAGGATGTCACAGCAGCGCATTTGGTAAATGATAACATGATAGGTCCAAGTCAGCATGGATTTGCGAAAGGGAAATCATGCTTGACAAATCTTCTGGAATTTTTTGAGGATGTTTCCAGTAAAGTGGACAAAGGAGAACCAGTTGATGTGGTATATTTGGACTTTCAGAAAGCTTTCGACAAGGTCCCACACAAGAGATTAATGTGCAAAGTTAAAGCACATGGGATTGGGTGTAGTGTGCTGACATGGATTGAGAACTGGTTGTCAGACAGGAAGCAAAGATTAGGAGTAAATGGGTACTTTTCAGAATGGCAGGCAGTGACTAGTGGTGTACCGCAAGATTCTGTGCTGGGGCCCCAGCTGTTTACATTGTACATTAATGATTTAAACGAGGGGATTAAATGTAGTATCTCCAAATTTGCGGATGACACAAAGTTGGGTGGCAGTGTGAGCTGCGAGGAGGAAGCTATGAGGCTGCAGAATGACGTGGATAGATTTGGTGAGTGGGCAAATGCATGGCAGATGAAGTATAATGTGGATAAATGTGAGGTTATCCACTTTGGTGATAAGAACAGAGAGACAGACTATTATCTGATTGGTGACAGATTAGGAAAAAGGAAGGTGCAACGAGACCTGGGTGTCATGGTACATCAGTCATTGAAGGTTGGCATGCAGGTACAGCAGGCGGTTAAGAAAGCAAATGGCATGTTGGCCTTCATAGCGAGGGGATTTGAGTATAGGTGCAGGGAGGTGTTGCTACAGTTGTGCAGGGCTTTGGTGAGGCCACACCTGGAGTATTGTGTACAGTTTTGGTCTCCTAACTTGAGGAAGGACATTCTTGCTATTGAGGGAATGCAGCGAAGATTCACCAGACTGATTCCCGGCATGGATGGACTGACCTATCAAGAAAGACTGGATCGACTGTGCTTGTATTCACTGGAGTTCAGAAGAATGAGAGGGGACCTCATAGAAACGTTTAAAATTCTGACCGGTTTAGACAGGTTAGCTGCAGGAAGAATGTTCCCAATGTTGGGGAAGTCCAGAACCAGGGATCACAGTCTAAGGATAAGGGGTAAGCCATTTAGGACCGAGATGAGGAGAAACTTCTTCACCCAGAGAGTGGTGAACGTGTGGAATTCTCTACCACAAAAAGTAGTTGAGGCCAATTCACTAAATATATTCAAAAGGGAGTTAGATGAAGTCCTTACTACGCGGGGGATCAAGGGGTATGGCGAGAAAGCAGGAAGTGGGTACTGAAGTTTCATGTTCAGCCATGAACTCATTGAATGGCGGTGCAGGCTGGAAGGGCTGAATGGCTTGCTCCTGCACCTATTTTCTATGTTTCTATGTTTCTATCCTTGTAATTTTTTTTAGCACCTTCTCCAGTGCCTCTATCTCATTTTTACGATATAAAGACCGAAATTGTGCAAAGTGCAACAAGTGTGGACTATGTAGGGGAGGACGAAAACCCCCTCATTTTACCCTGAAGGAAAAGGGCTGTGGGATCAGTCTGTGCTATGAATTAAAAGCGATAACAGTTTGACCTTTGCAGAGCAGTGATTGGACGGGGGAGGACACCGGGGGGGACCAATGGTGAGACAGAGTCAGCCCGAAGCATGGGGCTTTCAAGCCAATGGGAGAGCACTTGCTCAAAACTGGGACTGACTCACAGCCATTATCGGACGATTGTCTTCCCCATGTTTACACTATGGAAGGTTTGGCTACAGGTGGCCAACCCAATTAACACCTACTCAAATCTTGAGTAGGTTAGGAAAACTGAATTGAAGGATAATTATGCAGACATTTCGAAACCAGGGATCCCAAAACAACCCAAGGGCCTATACAATGACTACAGGAAGCCAATGCAATCAACACCCACTCAAACCTTGAGCAGGTTAACATCAGTGGAAAAAACCCGCAATAATCTAAAACTGCTGCATTTTTCAAAATCACAAAGTCCATCAATGAGAAGAATCGACTTCAGCAGGAGAGGCGGACTGGATAATCTGGCTATAAAAAAAGGGTTTCTGACATAGCGGGGTGGTGATTTTCCCTGCCCTCGTCATCCAACAACCACAACCAGCAAGATTCTCGACACTGAAGAAAACCAGAATCCGAAGACACCGAATATAGAAGAAACAAACCCAGACTGCAGAAGCCACAGTAGTGAGTATAACCTCTGGTCCCCGGAACTCGCAACTCAGTTAGGCCAGGAAAGGTGGGAGGTTGGGCATTGTACTGCTAAACTGGTGTAAAGATTTTCATTGTGTCCGTTTCGTGGGATTTAAGGGGATTGTTTGGTTGGTGTATTGCTGTTTGTTGAGATTCACCTTGTCAAATAAATTGGAAGCCTAAAGTTCCTCTTGGTATCACCTTGTCTCAGTTCTATTGGATTACATCTCCTGATCGTGAGTCTTATGTCAGAACAGTGTAACGGAAGCTAGGAGCGCCTCGAAAACGCTCAACTATGTGTCACAGGCAAGGGAAGAAGGGGTTAGGAGTGTTTGACACTCACAGGTGCCTCACAGGCTAGGCATAAGCTGTGGGGACGCACGAGTCTCAAAACCCCCTTCATAAGCTGTGGACGCGGTCTCCCCAGTGGTGCTCTTGCAGCACTCAGGGTACCTCACAGGCCAGGCATAAGCTGTGAGCGCAGAAGCCCAGAGAGAGAATCACCCAAGGTACAAGAACACTCCCTGAGAAAATCCCTTAGATCTAACCAAAGTATATGGGGAGCAGAGCTGCATACTGTGCTCTAAGTGTGGACTCACTAAGGTATGTGGAGAACAGAACTGAACACGGGCTCCAAGTGTGGTCCAACCGAGGTTGGTTGCAAATTTAACATAAACTCTCTGCTTTTGAATTCGATCCCTCCATAAATGAACAATAAGTGTTTGGTTTGGGCTTTTATGTCCTTATTAACCGGTGTCGCTACTTTTAGTGATGTGTGAACCTGTAACCCCCAGATCCCTCAGTTCCTGTACCCCATTTAGACTCTTATAATCCAAACAGTATCTGGCCTCCTTACCTCAACTTATCGCTATTGACGTTCATTTGCCAAATACCTGCCCATTCTGCAAGTTTATCAATGTCTTCTTGTATGTTGTTGCCTTCTTCCCTTGTGTGAGCTACAAACCCCAATTATGTGTTGTTTGCAAATTGTGATATTGTGCTTCTGATTCCAGAGTCCAAATCCTTTGTGTAAATGGTGAACAGCAGTGGTCCCAGCATCGGTCCGTGTAGAAGAACACGTTCCACCTTCCGCCAGGCTGAGTAACTTACCCTTACCCCCTACTCTCTATTTCCTGTTTTGCAGCCAGCTTGTGATCCATTCTGCAACTTGTACCCTGTCAACCGTGGCTCAGTGGGCAGCACTCTCGCATCCGAGTCAGAATGTTGTGGGTTTGAGTGCCACTCCAGAGACTTGAGAACAAAAATCTAGGCTGATACCCCAGTGCAGAACTGAGGGAGTTCCGCATTGTCAGAGGGGTAGTACCGAGGGGGCACGTCACTGTCAGAGGGGCAGTACTGAGGGAGCACCTCACTGTCGGAGGGGCAGTACTGAGGGAGCACCGCCCTATCAGAGGAACAGTACTGAGGGTGTGCTGCACTGTCGGAGGAGTGGTACTGAGAGTGCGTCGAATAGTCGGATGGGCAGTACTGAGGGATCACTGTATTGTCGGAGGTGCCGTCTTTCAGAGAAGACATTAAACCCGAGGCGCCGTCTTTCCTCTCAGGTGGGATTTAAAAGATTCCACGGGCATTATATCAAAAAAAGAGCAGAGGGGTGTTCTCCAATATTTATCCCTCAAACAACTTCAACCAAAAAAAAAGTATCTGCTCATTTACCACGTTGCTGTTTGTAGGAGCTGGCTGTGCGTTGTGACATCCTCCTCACTCGCCACAAGTGTCTTAATTCGATAAAGTACAGAAGCATTGCAAGACTTGTTGTTTCCACTCAGAAAAGAGGAAGTTTATATAATTCTGATCATTCGGCCAGTTCGGGATTCAGTTCGATCTACAAAGTATTTACAGCCCAGAAACAGGCCATTGGGCCCAACCGCTCCTTGACGGGGTTTATGTCCCACCGCTCCGTGCCGGGGTTTATGCTCCACACCAGCCCCCTCCCTCCCCTCTCCATCTCACTCCATCACCATATCCTTCTATTCCTTTCTCCCTCATGTCTTTATCCAGCGTCCCCTTAAATGTGTCTCTGCTATTCGCCAAAACCCCTCCCTGTGGGAGTGCGTTCCACATTGTCACCCCTCTCTGGGTAAAGAAGTTTCTCCTGAATTCCCCATTGGATTTATTAGTGAATGTCGTATATTGATGGCCCCTAGTTCTGGTCTCCCCCACAAGTGGAAACATCTTCTCTACGTCTACCCTATCGAAATCTTTGATGAACTTAAACATCTCCATCAGCTCACCCCTCAGCCTTCTCTTTTCTAGAGAAATGAGCCCCAGCCTTTCCTGATAGTTATAACCTCTCAGTCTGGTATCGTCCTTGTAAATCTTTTTTTCACCTTCTCCTGTTTGTAATATGGAGACCAGAACTGTGCACGGTGCTCCAAGTGTGGTCTAACCACGGTATATGGAGACCAGAACTGTGCACAGTGCTCCAAGTGTGATCTAACCGAGGTATATAGAGACTGGAACTGTGCACCGTGCTCCAAGTGTGGTCTAACCGAGGCACTTGTTGACCAGAACTGTGCATCCTGCTCCAAGTGTGGTCTAAGCAAGGTTTATGGAGACCAGAACTCTGCACAGCGCTCCGAGTTTGGTCTCACTGACGTTGGCAGCAAATCTAACAGAACTTATTTGCTTTCGAATTCCATACTTCCCGAAATGATCTCCGGTGCTTGGTTTGCATTTTTATGGTCATAATTATGAGGGAGGTAATGAGTGGCCATCGCAATGTCGGAGGGTCTTGAGTGAGACAGCGTCGCAATTTCGAAGGTGGAATCTTTCAAATGAGACATTAATGCTGGGCCCCGTCTGCCCTCACAGGTGGAATGTAAAAGATCCCACGGCCATTACTTTGAACAAGAACTGAGGGGATTTCTCCAATATATATCTCTCAAACATCAACAACAGAAAAATGAGCTGCTCATTTACCCACGTTGCTGTTTGTAGGAGCTGGCTGTGCATTGTGGCATCCTCCTCTCTCGCCACAAGTGTCTTAATTCCTCAAAGTACAGAAGCATTGCAAGACCTGTTGATTCCACTCAGAAAAGAGGATGTTTATATCATTGCCGGTCATTGGGCCAGTTGGAGATTAAAGTCCAACTACAAATTATTTACAACCCAGAAACAGGCCATTGGGCCCCACCGCTCCGTTGCCGCGGTTTATGTCCCACCGCTCCGCGCCGGGGTTTATGCTCCACACCAGCCTCCTCCCTCCCCTCTCCATCTCATCCCATCGCCATATCCCTCTATTTCTTTCTCCCTCATGTGTTTATCCAGCGTCCCCTTCAATGTATCTCTGCTATTCGCCTCAACTCCTCTCTGTGGGAGTGATTGTCACATTCTCACCCCTCTCTTGGTGAAGAAGTTTCTCCTGAATTCCCCATTGAATTTATTAACTACTGTCGTATATTGATGGCCCCTAGTTCTGGCCTCGCCCACAAGTGGAAACATCTTCTCTACGTCTACTCTATCGAACCCTTTCATAATCGTAAACACCTCCATCAGGTCACCCCTCAGCTTTTATTTTCTAGAGCAATGAGTACCAGCCATTAGTGATAGTTATCACCTCTCAGCTCTGGTATCGTCCTTGTAAATCTTTTTTTCACCTTCTCCTGTTTGCAATATGGAGACTGGAACAGTGCACAGTGCTCCAAGTGTGGTCTAATATCGGTATATGGAGACCAGAACTGTGCACAGTGCTACAAATGTGGACATACCAAGCTATATGGTGACCAGAACAGTGCACAATGCTCCAAATGTGGTCTAACCACCATTTATGGAGACCAAAACTCGTACACGGTACTCCATGTCTGCTGTAACCCAAGTATATGGAGATCAGAACTGTGCACAATGCTCCAACTGTGGACATACCAAGGTATATGCTGATCAGAACTGTGCACATTGCTCCAAGTGTGGTCTAACCAAGGTATATGGAGACCAGAACTGTGCACATTGCTCCAAGTGTGGTCCAACCCAGGTGTATGGTGACCAGAACTGTGCACAGTGCTCCAAGTGTGGACATACCAAGGTATATGCTGACCAGAACTGTGCACATTGCTCCAAGTGTGGTCTAACCAAGGTATATGGAGACCAGAACTGTGCACATTGCTCCAAGTGTGGTCTAATCCAGGTATATGGACCCAGAACTGTGCACACTGCGCCAAGTGTGTCCAACGAAGGTTAGCTGCAAATTTAACATAACTTCTTTGCTTTTGAATTCCATCCTTCCCAAAATGAAGGGACCGTCCTTCACATGATACTTTATACCAACGCCCCTTCTGTCCTCTTGTGTGGATGTAAAAGATCCCACGGCCATTATTGGATGAAGAACAGGGGAGTTCTCTCCCGTGTTCTGCGGCCAATATTTATCCATAAACATCACACCAGTTGTATCGGACCAAGATTCAATGCTGCTAAATTGCAGCCTCCAATCTGATCGGTAAATATCTGCCGAGTTGCTGTTTGTACAGTGCCGAGAAAAGATCTGACACCATCTCCTCACGAATCATGTGATCGGTTGTCGTCAGAGAAAGGAAATGGGTTGGTCTGTATAGGAGAGGAAGGGAATATCTGAAGGCAGAACTCTCCGACTTCGAACTAGCAGGTCAGACAAGCAGAGTCTCTCGGTCACTCTTCGTCTTGTACTTGCAACAGGAGCCCAGCAGACACAGGTAATTCTACAGATCACCATCGACTTTAAGGATTGCCATGGGGATCGATAGGGTACCAGTTTGATTCCTGGGATGAGAGGGTTATCAATTTCGGAGGGGCACTACTGAGTGAGTGCTGCACTGTCGGAGGGACAGTGCTGAGGGAGTGCCGCACAGTCATGTTTTAAATATTGAGGGAGTGTCACACTGTCGGCGGGGCAGTACTGAGTGCGTGCTGCACTGTCGGTGGGGCAGTACTGGGGGAGTGCCGCACTGTCAGGTGGGACATATTGAGGGAGTGCCGCAGTGTCGGCGGGGCAGTACTGACTGCGGGCTGCACTGTCGGAGGGGCAGTACTGAGGGAGCGCCACACTGTCGGAAGGGCAGTAGTGAGGGAGAGCTGCATTTGCCATTGGTGGGTGGAGATATTCAGATGGCCCGCGAGTTCACGTGAACACACGCGCGGGTGATGGTCGAACAGATGCAGCTTCCTTCAATGCATCTTAATATTAACAGTTTTATTTATATAGCGCCTTTAATGTAGTGCAACTTCTCAAAGCGCTTCGCAGGAGCGTTATCAGACACAATCTGACCCCGAGTCACATAAGTAGATATTAGGGACAGGTGACCAAAAGCTGGGTCAAAGAGGTCGGTTTTTAAAGCGCGCCTTAAAGGAGGAGAGAGAGGTGGAGAGGTTTAGGGAGGGAATTTCAGAGCTTTGGGCCAAGGCAGCTGAAGGCACGGCCATGGTTTACAGCCTGTCTCATCCACCGGGCTCACAACCACCTGCCCCATCGTGGATCCCCCGAACCCAACGGGCTGCGGTTTTATTGAGTTTTGTGAACATCACGTGACTGCATAAACCACTCCCAACTCAACAGCGCGACAAACCTGTGAGCATACTCACTGCTTCCCCTTTTTAGAAGCAAGATTTTTGCAGAATATTTCAGAAGATTACTTATCGTGATTACAATTTTACAAATTCGACTTCTCAGCCTGAATATGTTGCTATAAGCTTTTAGCCTCCTCCTGCTCCGACTGCCATTTCTTTGCTGTAGGCCGGCTAGGCCCATTTTCCACATTCTTGTTTGATGCCGGAGATTGTCTTGGGGAATTTCTGCTTTTTGGGTGTATAGCCTGGGATTCCTGCCTTCTATCTTCCTGTGTCCTCTTGAATGTCCCTGGAAACCTTACATCCGTCCTCATGTTAGCATTCTTCCTAAGTTCTTGATCGTCCCAGTTATCAATATCCTGTCTCGTTGGCTCACGTTTCCTCACTAGCCTTCCCAACTGAAGCCCAACTCTCCGCCCCCACCCGCCCCACTGGATGGTACAGAGATTCCCCTGAAATCTGCCGCTGTGTCTTTTGTCATATCAATCCAACGATTATTAATCATTACAACGGTTCTGAAATCCCGACATGAGGAATGTCCTGCCTTGCCCTTCACTGCATATGCTGCAAAATCTACACTGTTCTGATCGGTTTCTACCCAGTGAAGTCTTTGATTATCGTTGTATTTAGCTGCCGCTACAAAGTGTTGCCTTACTTGGCACCGCTAGCTTCTTTCCCACTTGAACCCACACTGTTGTATGGTCGCCATTACACCTATGACATCGAGTCGCCTTGGTTTCATAACCCTCCCTGAGACTACAGTTCACCCTCTCTTACGTGTGTCCACCTCGGTGACTGTGAACTGCTACTACTGCTGGTAATGGGTGAAATTCCTTAATATTTTTCTCTGCCATAGAGGTGGCTATCTTGCAAGCATTCTCCAAAGAGAGATCATCCATAACTAACAATTTTGATTGGATGCGTTCATCCGTTAGTCCAAATAGAAATTTATCTCAAAGAGCATGATCCAAAATCGCAGTGTAGAGATAATTTTCCTTTGGCATTAAAGTGTTCACTGAGGTTTCATCAAGTGTTGGCATCTCATTGTGAATTTATAGCTCTCTGCTATTTCTAAACGGTGTGGATCAAAATGTTTCTCCAGTATCTTTCGTGTGTCTGAGAATGAAGCATCCTAAAACTTTCTTGAGGTTAACAAATTCTCTAAGATACCATGATTCTCTGCACCAATCATAACTGACAGAATAGATTTCTTCATCCCCTGAACTGCTTGATTGCTTAAGTGCGATTCAGCAACACCTGCTGAGACGTCACAAATGTCATTAGTTGTAAAAAAACATTTGTAATATTTAACTGTAGGATCTAAACGACTCCTTCTTCCTGTCAAAGGCTCCCAAATTACTCAAATAACTCGTTGTCACATCTATTTTTCCTTCTTAACTTAATAGCCGTTATCTCTCTCAATAATCTTGAATTGCTTTTCAATGACACTAAATGGCTGTCCTTAAGCTCTGTTTGTTAGTTCAATACTACTCATGGGTTCTTTGCTTAAGAATTCCGATAGGACTCATTTGTATTAATCGCTAGTTGGTTTATTGGCAAAAGTTTTAACAATCAGACGACACATTACCAGTCCGTCCACCAAGCTCACAACCACCTGCCCCATCGTGGATCCCTCGAACCGAGCGGGCTGGGGTTTTATTGAGTTTGGTGTACTTCACGTGACTGACTAAGCCAGACACAATGCAACAGCTCTACCAACCTGTGAGCATTCTCATAGGTGCATAAATTGCAGGGGAGGATGCACAAGAGACCAGAGTTGGAGGAGCTCAGAAATCTCGGAGCATAATATGGGCTGGAGATGCTTTCAGATATGGCGAGCAAGGGGGCCAGGACGCATTGTCGGGACGAAAGCCAATGTAGGTCAGCGAACAACAGTAGGGTGATGGGTGAATGGGACTCGGTGTGAGTTAAAAGGTGGGAGTTTGGGATGAGCGAACGATTAGGGAAGCTAGGCAGAAATGCGTTGGACTGGACATGTCTAGAGGTAACAAATGCACGAACGAGGGTTTCAGCAACAGATAGACTGAGACGAGGCGGAGGTGGGCGATCTAACGGAGATGGAATTATCATGCCAAACTTCGTGATTGCAGTACTTGGGTCAACACTGACGGATTTTTCTCTCTCTCTCTCACTTTGCTTCCACTCTCTCTCTCTATCCTGCTCTCCCTCTCTCTCTCTGTCTTGCTCCCTCTCTCTCTCACTCGCTCTCTCTCTGTCTCTCTCCATTTCTTCAGGTGGGACATCTGAAATGGAGCCCGAGGATCTTCAGTTGACCAATTCCAGCGAGGTTCCGCACAATGTCCCGGCGACTGGGAACTACTCCAGCATTAGGCGTGCGATGCAAGTCTGCGCTATTGTGGTCTATGTCGTCACCTGCATCCTGGGCGTATTGGGCAATGGGCTGGTCATCTGGGCCACCGGCTTCAAGCTGAAGAGAACGGCCTACACCGTCTGGTTGCTGAGCCTCGCCGTGGCTGACTTCACTTTCTCTCTGGTGCTCCCGCTCTCCATCACCGAATTCGCCCTGGGCAACCACTGGCCCTTCGGCTGGCTGCTCTGCAAGCTTCACTTCTGGGTGCTGTCCCTCTGTGTGCACGCCAGCATCTTCACGCTGGTTGCCATCAGCGTGGACCGCTGCATCTCGGTGGTGCTGCCCGTCTGGTCCCGGAACCACCGCGGCCCACGGCTGGCCGCGCTGCTCAGCCTGGGGGTGTGGGTGGCGGCCGCCTTCCTGAGAGCACCAGCTTTCGTTTTTCATCAATTGGTATTGTGGGGCGACCGCACGCTGTGCGGCATCTTCAGGCATGACACCTGGCAGCAAGTTCGGATCCTCAGCTTCTTCCTCATTGCATTCCTCCTCCCATTCCTGGTCATCGCTGTCAGCTACACCATCATCGGGCTGCGGCTGAGGTGGGGCCGCTTGATTCCCAGCGGCGGCAAGCCATTCAGGGTCATGGCCGCCATCATCCTGGCCTTCCTCCTGTGCTGGGCGCCCTACAACATCTGTTCTATCCTCGTCCTGCTCCAGCCGCGCAGCGAGCCATTGCCCCTGGCGCTCAGCGTGGGCATGCGGCTCAGCTACAGCCTGGCCTACTTCAACAGCTGCATCAACCCCGTCCTCTACATCTTCATGTGGCAGGACTTCAGGGACCTGCTCAAGAAGACGCTTCACCGGGTCAACAACCAGGGGGAATCAATGCAAAGTAATTTGTAGGAGGTTGAGAGGGGATTTGTGGGGGCGTTTCTCCACCAAGAGGTTGGTTGGGGTTTGAAACTCACTGCCTGAAAGGGTGGCAGAGACAGAAACCCTCACTGCATTTAAAAAGTACTAAATGTATCTGACAGAGATTCAGTGCAAACTCTGCAAGACACAACATTTTTTGTCTCATTTTCTGCTAATAACTGTGCTTGCAAACTGCTCCAGGATAGCTGAAAACATGGGTTGCCCAATTTTTATCGACCCCAAGGCTTTTTCGAATTTAAAATTTTTTCCGATGTTTTTTAATATGTCACAGCTGCAAAGTGACAGTTCTCACAGGCTTTGTCTGGGAACTGTGAAGAGAAGAGAATGAAAGATCGACTCATGGTGAAAGGCTTTCCCTTTGTTTTAGACCTAGACAATTACATACACGGTGGACAAACATCCAGAAAACTAGCAAAGGATGGCGGTAACACGTGAGGTCAGTGCTGCCGTCAATGTGAGTGGTATCTGGTCAGTTACCGAGGGAATCAGGGGGTTAATTTCCAATCGCTTACTAAGCCTCGAGTTAACTCATGTGTTAGAGTCTTTGCATTGTATTCACTCAGGTTTTAAGCAGTGTTTAACTGTTAAGTACTTTATGGGATTGGTTGTGCGGGTTAATAATTAGAAATTATTGTGCATTTGATGCTATTGTGATTGCTTGTATTTCTTTCCATTATTCTAAGTAAACATTACCCCTGGATAGGGATGAGAAGAGGAACATCCTGTGTCTGTGTTGTTTTTGTCACACAAGTTCGAACCCTGCAAATTGGAAGAAAATATATAAATGTTACAGGCTAAAACTGCGATATGTTCTTTATGACATCACTAACATAAGCATTACACAAGATGGCTCTTGCTGGAAACTGGCATCATGTGACTTGTCACATGGCCCTTTTCTTGTTTCCATCAGGAGTTGCATTGCCGCACCAGTCCTCCAGGGGGAGCTCTAAATTACACTTCTCCCTCCTTAATGAAGAAGTAATAAGAACGTAAGAACATAATAAATAGGAGCAGGAGTCGGCCATTTGACTTCTTGAGCCTACTGCGCCATTCAATACAATCATGACTGATCTGTTCTTGGCCTCAACTCCACTTCCCTCCCCGCTCCCCATCTATCGACAACATAAATATATTCAATGACCCAGCCTCTCCAGCTCTCTGTGGCAGAGAATTATCTAGATTTACAATCATCTGAGAGAAGAAATTCCTCCTCATTCCAGTTTTTAATGGGCGACACCGTATTCAGAAACTATGCCCCCTAGTTCTAGATTCCCCCACGGGGTCGAATCATCATCTCTGCATCTATCTTCTCGAGCCCCTTCAGCATCTTATTTGTTACAATAAGATTACCTCTCATTCTTCTAAATTCCAACCTACTCAACCTTTCTTCAAAATCAACCCCTTCATCTCAAGACTCAACCTAGTGAAGCTCCTCTGAACTGCCTCCAATACAAGTATATAACTTCTTAAATAAGGATGTCAATACTGTATCTAGCACTCCACGTTTGGCCTCACCAATATCCTGTACGTTGTACCAGGACTTCCCTGCTTTTATACTCCATCCCACTTGCAATAAAGGCCAACATTCCATTTGCCTTCTTGATTACTTGCTGTAACTGCATGTTAACTTCATGTGCAAGGACTTCCCAGATACCTCTGCACTACAACTTTTTCCCGATTTAAATAATAATTTATTTTTTTATTTTTCCTACCAAAGTGGATAACCTCACATTTTCCAAGATTATACTCCAGCGGCAAAATGTTTGGCCACTCACTTGGCCTGCCTATATCCCTTTGCAGATTCTTTGCATTCTGCTCCCAACTTGCTTTCCCACGCATCTTTGTATCATCAGCAAACTTGGCTACATTACATTCGGTCCCTTCATCCAAGTCATTAATATAAATTGTAAATAGTTGAGGACCCAGCACTGATCCCTGCGCCAGCCCACGAGTTATTCTTTGCCGACCTGAAAATGACCCATTCATCCCAACTCTCTGTTCTCTGTTAGTTAGCCAATCCTCTATCCATGTTTATATATTACCCACAAACTTGTGAAATTTATCTTGTGCAATAACGTTTTATGTTGCACCTTATCGAATGCCTTCTGGAAATCCAAATACAACACACCAACTGGTTCCCCCTTATCCACCCTGCTCGTTACATCCTCAAAGAATTCCAGCAAATTTGTCAAACATGATTTCACTTTCATGAAACCACGCTGACTCTGCTTAACTATATTATGCTTTTGCAAATGTACTGCTGCTGCTTTGTTAATAATGGACTCCACTATTTTACCATCGGCAGATGTTACGCCAACTGCTCTATAGTTTCCATCTTTTTGTCTGCCTCCTTTCTTAAATAGGTGCGTTACATTTGCGGTTTTCCAATCCGCTGGGACCTCTCCAGAGTTCAGGGAATATTGCTTGATTGCAACCAAAGCATCCACGATCTCTGCAGCCACTTTTTTTTAAGACCCTAAGAGGCAGGTCATCAGATCCAGGGGAATTGTCCGCATATCCTCCCATTAATTTGCTGAGAGATAGAGAGATAGAGAGAGAGAGAGAGAAAGACAAAGAGACAGAGAGAAGGCGGGGTGGGGGGTGATCAATGTACGAGAAAGAGAGAGAGACAGTGTGTGTGTGTGTGTGTGAGAGAGAGAGGTGATGTACGAGAGAGAGAGAGAGTACGAGAGAGAGGGAGAGAGAGAGATAGGGTGTACGAGAGAGAAAGTCAGAGGGATGGAGACACAGAGACAGAGAGACAGACAGACAGACAGAGAGCGACAAAGAGAGAGAGACAGAAAGAGAGAGAGAGAGCGACAGAGAGAGACAAAAGAAGAGAAAGAGAGAGAGAGAGAGAAAGAGAAAGAGACAACGAGATAGAGAGAGAGGCATGGAGAGAGATGAGGAGAGAAAATGAAGGCAGAGACGGAGAAATGGAGGGAGGGAGCGAGAGGGATGGGGCCAGCCTCAGTGTGATAATCCTGCTGGTGCTGATAATGATCCATATCACCATGTGTGTGGGGTTTGAGAGATGTTTAATCATTTGTTGGGAGTACAGAATTTTCAAATAGTTTCCATTCCCGCTCCAGTCATTCTGGCTACCCGGAGGTTTAACCTCCAACTTCATATACACCGGGGGGAGAAAGCTTTTCCATCAAAGGGTCCAACGCCGATTGCCAGAATCCGAAAATGCTCTGTCAGTTCCCGGCCGTGCTCCCGGAGAATCCGGTCTGTCCCAGCCGGATAATTCCCCTCTAGCGTGGTCCCGACATTCTCCTGCACTCATCCATCGGTAGGCGCACATGTAGAATATTCCTGGAAAAGGGAGACCAGTCTGGGATCGATGGGCTGCTGATAATCATCCCTGTCTTTGTGATCTCCAGACTCCGACAATTCCCAACGCTTTCCTGGCCGGCCTCCCACCTTCTCCCCTCCGTAACCATCAGCTCGTCCAAAATCCCGATGCCCCCGTGTCCTAACTCTCCCCGAGTCCCTCTCACCCACCGCGCCCTGTGCTCGCTGACCGACATTGGTCCTGGTCCGGGAACACCTCGATTTTAAAATTCTCATCCTCAATTACACATCCCTCCTCGTCCCCTCACTATCTCTGTAACCTCCTCCAGCCCCTACACCCCTCCCTGTCTCTGTAACCTCCTCCAGCTCCCTACACCCCTCCCTATCTCTGTAAACTCCTCCAGCCCCAACACCCCTTCCTATCTCTGTAACCTCCTCCAGCCCCAACACCCCTCCCTATCTGTGCAAACCCCTCCATCCTTATAACCCTCTCTATTTCTCTAATCTCCTCCAGCCCCTAGACCACTCCCTATCTCTGTAACCTCCTCCAACCTCGACATCCCTCCCTTTCACTGTAAGCTCCTCCCGCCGCTACACCCCTCACTATCTTTGTAACACCTCTAGACTCTACACCCTCTCCCTATCTCTGTAATCGCCTATAGCCCAAACACCCCTCACTATTTCTGTATCCTCCTCTAGCCCCTACACCCCTCCCTATCTCTGTAACCTCCTCCTGCCCCTACTCGTTTCCCATTCTCTGTAACCTCTCCAGCCTCTACACCCCTCCCTATCTCGGGATCCACCCATACCCTTTCAACGTTCACTACGTCTCTAACCTCCTTCAGCCCCGACATGCCTCCCTATCTCTGTAACCTCGTTCAGCCTCGAAACGCCTCGCTATCTCTATAACCCATTCCAAACCTGACATCACTCCCGATCTCGCGAACTTCCTCCAGCCCCTGCACCCTGCCCTATCTCTGTCACCCCGTCCATCCGCTAAAGACCTCGCGAACATTTTAAGCTACTCCAGCTGCAACATTCCTCCCTATCTCTGTAAACTCCTCCTGCCCCTACACCCGTCCCTATCTCAGGAACGACCTCCAGCACAAACCCCTCCGTATCTCTGTAACCTTCTCCAGCCCAGACACTTCTCCTTATCTCCGTATCCTCCTCCAGCCAAGATACGTCTCCCTATCTCTGTATCCTCCTCCAGCGAAGATACGTCTCCTTATCTCTGTAACCTGCTACAGCCCCTACACCCCTCCCTATCTCTGTAACCTCCTCCAGCCCCTATACCCCTCCCTATCTCTGTAACCTCATCCAGCCCCTACACCCCTCCATATCTCTGTAATCTCCTCTAGCCCCTACACGTTTCCCTATCTCTGTAACCTCCACCAGCCCCTACACCCCTCCCTATCTCTGTAACCCCCGCTCCAGCTCCTACACCCCTCCCTATCTCTGTAACCTCTCCAGCCTCTACACCCCTCCCTATCTCTGTAACATCCTCCAGCGTCTACCCCCTCCCTATCTCTGTAACCTCCTCCAGCCTCTACACACCTCCCTATCTCGGGATCCTCCCATAAACTTTCAACCTTCGCTATCTCTCTAACCTCCTCCAGCCCCGACATGCCTCCCTATCTCTGTAACCTCGTTCAGCCTCGACTCGCCTCGCTATCTCTACAACCCACTCCAAACCCGAATTCACTCCCCATCTCACGAACTTCCTCCAGCCCGTGCACCCTGCCCGATCTCTGTCACCCCATCCATCCGCTAAACACCTCACGAACATTTTAAACTCCTCCAGCTCCGACATCCCTCCCTATCTCTGTAAACTCCTCCTGCCCCTACACCCATCCCTATCTCAGTAACGACCTCCAGCATAAAACCTTCCGTATCTCTGTAACCTTCTCCAGCCCCGACACTTCTCCTTATCTCTGTATCCTCCTCCAGCCAAGATACGTCTCCATATCTCTGTAACTTTCTCCAGCCCCTACACCCTCCCTATCTCTGTAACCTCCACCAGCCCCTACACCCCTCCCTATCTCTGTAATCTCCTCTAGCCCCTACATCCCTCACTATTTCTGTATCCGCCTCTAGCCCCTACACCTCTCCCAATCTCTGCAACCTTCTCCAGCCCCTACACCCCTCCCTATCTCTGTGACCTCCTCCAGCCCCTACACGTTTCCCTTTCTCTGTAATCTCCTCTAGCCCCTACACGTTTCCCTATCTCTGTAACCTCCACCAGTCCCTACACCCCTCCCTATCTCTGTTACCTCCTCCAGCCCCTACACCCCTCCCTATCTCTGTAATCTCGTCTAGCCCCTACACCCCTCACTATTTCTGTATCCGCCTCGAGCCCCTACACCCCTCGCAATCTCTGCAACCTTCTCCAGCCTCTACACACCTCCCTATCTCGGGATTCTCCCATACACTTTCAACGTTCGCTATCTCTCTAACCTCCTCCAGCCCCGACATGCCTCCCTATCTCGAAAACCTCGTTCAGCCTCGACACGCCTCGCTATCTCTACAACCCACTCCAAACCCGACATCACTCCCCATCTCGCGAACTTCCTCCAGCCCCTACACACTGCCCTCTCTCTGTCACCCCGTCTATCCGCTAAACACCTCGCAAATATTTTAAACTCCTCCAGCTCCGACATCCCTCCCTATCTCTATAAACTCCTCCTGCCCCTACACACCTCCATATCTCAGTAACGACCTCCAGCATAAACCGCTCCCTATCTCTGTAACCTTCTCCAGCCCCGACACGTCTCCCTATCTCTGTATTCTCCTCCAGCCACGATACATCTCCCTATCTCTGGAACCTGCTCCAGCTCCGACACCCCTCACTTTCTCTGGGACCTCCTCCACCCTCTTCACACATCCCTATCCCTGGAACCTCCTCCAGCCTGGACACACTTCCCTATCTCTGTAAACTCCTCCAGCATCTAGACCCCTCCCTATCTCTGTAACACCCTCCAGGCTTCCCTATCTCTGTAACCTCCTCCAACACCTACACCCATTCCCTATCTCTGTAACGTCTCCGGCCCCTACACCCCTCCCTATCTCAGGATTCTCCCATTTCCCTTTCACAGTTCGCGATCTCTATAATCCACTCCATCCCCGACACCCCTCCCCATCTCCCTAACGTCCTCCAGCCCTGACACCCTGCCTTATCTCTGTAAACCGGTCCAGCGGCTAAACACCTCCCTAAATTATTAAACTCTTCAAGCCCCGACAAACCTCCCTATCTCTGTAACCTCCTCCAGCCCCGACACCCCTCCCTATCTCTGTAACCTCCTGCCCCTACACGTTTCCCATTCTCTGTAACCTCTTCAGCCTCTACACACCTCCCTATCTCGATGGCATCCCATACACTTTCAACCGTCGCTATCTCTCTAACCTCCTCCAGCCCCGACATGCCTCCCTATCTCTGTAACCTCGTTCAGCCTCGACACGCCTCGCTATCTCTACAACCCACTCCAAACCCGACATCACTCCCCATCTCACGAACTTCCTCCAGCCCGTGCACCCTGCCCTATCTCTGTCACCCCATCCATCCGCTACACACCTCGCGAACATTTTAAACTCCTCCAGCTCCGACATCCCTCCCTATCTCTGTAAACTCCTCCTGCCCCTACACCCATCCCTATCTCAGTAACGACCTCCAGCATAAAACCTTCCGTATCTCTGTAACCCTCTCCAGCCCCGACACTTCTCCTTATCTCTGTAACCTCCTCCAGCCCCTAAACCCCTCCCTACCTCTGTAACCTCCTCCAGCCCCTACACCCCACCCTATCTCTGTAATCTCCTCTAGCCCCGACTCCCCTCCCTATCTCTGTAACCTCCACCAGCCCCTACACCCCTCCCTATCTCTGTTATCTCCTCCAGCCCCTACACCCCTCCCTATCTCTGTAATCTCCTCTAGCCCCGACACCCCTCACTATTTCTGTATTCGCCTCTAGCCCCTACACCCCTCCCAATCTCTGCAAACTCCTCCAGCCCCTACACCCCTCCCTATCTCTGTGACCTCCTCCAGCTCCTACTCGTTTCCCTATCTCTGTAACCTCCTCCAGCCTCTACACGCCTCCCTATCTCGGGATCCTCCCATAAACTTTCAACGTTCGCTATCTCTCTAACGTCCTCCAGCCCCGACATGCCTCCCTATCTCTGTAACCTCGTTCAACCTCGACACGCCTCGCTATCTCTACAACCCACTCCAAACCCGACATCACTACCCATCTCGCGAACTTCCTCCAGCCCCTACACCCTGCCCTATCTCTGTCACCCCGTCCATCCGCTAAACACCTCGCGAACATTTTAATCTCCTCCAGCTCCGACATCCCTCCCTATCTCTATAAACTCTTCCTGCCCCTACACACCTCCATATCTCAGTAACGACCTCCAGCATAAACCCCTCCCTATCTCTGTAACCTTCTCCAGCCCCGACACGTCTCCCTATTTCTGTATTCTCCTCCAGCCACGATACGTCTCCCTATCTCTGGAACCTGCTCCAGCTCCGACACCCCTCACTTTCTCTGGGACCTCCTCCAGCCTCTTCACACCTCCCTATCCCTGGAACCTCCTCCAGCCTGGACACACTTCCCTATCTCTGTAAACTCCTCCAGCCCCTACACCCCTCCCTATCTCTGTAAAACCCTCCAGGCTTCCCTATCTCTGTAACCTCCTCCAACACCTACACCCATTCCCTATCTCTGTAACGTCTCCAGCCCCTACACCCTTTCCTATCTCGGGATCCTCCCATTTCCCTTTCACAGTTGGCGATCTCTATAACCCACTCCATCCCCGACACCCCTCCCCATCTCCCTAACGTCCTCCAGCCCTGACACCCTGCCTTATCTCTGTAACCCCGTCCAGCGGCTAAACACCTCCCTAAATTATTAAACTCCTAAAGCCCCGACAAACCTCCCCAACTCTGAAGCCTCATCCAGCCTCTACACACCTCCCTATCTCTGTAATCTCCTCCAGCGCCTGCAACTCTACCGAAATATGTAACTTCTTCAAGCACCTGCACACCTCTATATATCTGTAACCTCCTCCAGCCCCTACACCCCTCCCTATCTCTGTAACTTCTTCCATCTCCTACACAATTCCCAATCTCTGGAACGTCCTACAGCCCCGACATCCCTCCCTATCTCTGTAATCTCCTGCAGCGCCTACACCCCTCCTTATTTCTGTAAATCCTCCAGCTACTACACCCCTCCCTATCTCTGCAACCTCCTCCAGCCACTACACCCCTCCCTATTTCTGTAACATCCTCCAGCCACTACACACCTCCCTATCACTGTAACCTCCCCAGCCAGTACAGCCGTCCCTATCTCTGTAGCCTCCTCCAGCTCCTTCAAATCTTGTGCTGAAAATGACCGCGGCCAGGTTTGAACGTACAATCTTCTGATAATATCAGCGTTTAGTTTCGAAGTCAGATACCTAATACATTATGCCACGAGGCCCCACCCTCCAGCTCCTATAACCCTCGCTATCTCTGTAACCTCCTCCAGCACCTACATCCGTCCCTATCCCCGAAAACTCCTCCATCCCTTACACAACTCCCTATCTTTGTAACCTCCTCCAGCCCCGACAACCCTCCCGATCTCTCTATCACCCTCCAGCGACTAATCCCCTCCCTATTCCTGTAAACTCCTCCAGCGCTGACACCCCTCCCTATCTCTGTAACCTCCTCCATCCCCTACACCCCTCCCGATCTCTGTAACCCCCTCCAGCTACTACTCCCCTCCCTATCCCGGTAACTCCTCCAGCGCAGACACACCTCCCTAACTCTGTAACCTCCTGCAGCCCCTACACCCCTCCCTATCTCTGCAACCTCCTCCAGCCGCTAGAACCCTCCCTCTCTCTGGAACCTCCTCCAGCCCCTACACGCCTCCCTATCTCTATAATCAGCTCCAGCCTCTCCATCTCTCCCTATCTCTGGAACCCCCTCCAGCTCCGACACACCTCCCTACCTCTGTAACCTCCTCCAGCCCCTACACCCCTCCCTATGTGTGCATCATTCTCCAAACATTACGCACCTCCCTAACACTGTAACCTCCTCCAGCCCCTACAACCCTCCTTTTCTCTGTAACCTCCTCCATCCCATACACCCCTCTCTTTATCTCTAACCTCCTTTAGCCCCCACACCCCTCCCTCTCACTGTAACCTCCTCCAGCCCATAAACCGCTCCCTATCTCTGTAGCCTGCCCAGCTCCTACATTCCTCCCAAATTTCAGTAACTTCCTCCATCCCTTACAGCATGCCATATCATCTCTGCAACCTACATCTCCTCAATAATCACCTCCAGCCCCGACACACCTCCCTATTTCTGCAATCTCCACCAGCCCCGACACCCCTCCCTATGTCTGGAACCCACTCTAGCCACTATACCGTTCCCTTTCTCTGCAACCTCCTCCAGCCCTTTCACTTCTCCATATCTCTTCCAGCCCTTACACACCTCACTATGTCGGTAACCACCACCGGCCCCTGCACCACTCACTATCTCTGTAACTTCCTCCAGCCCCTACACCCCTCCCTATCTCTGTAACATCATCCAGCCCCTACACACCTCCCTATCTCTGTAACCTCCTCCAGCCTCTACATCCCTCACTTTCACTGTAAGCTCCTCCCGCCCCTACACAACTCACTATCTCTGTAACCTCCTCCAGCCCCTACATCCTCCCTATCTCTGTAACATCCTCCAGCCACTACACCACTCACTATCGTTGTAACCCCTTTGACTCTGCACTCTCGACCTATATCTGTAACCTCCTCCAGCCCCTACATCCCTCCCGATCTCTGCAACTTGCTGCAGCACCTACACGTTTCCCTATCTCTATAATCCCCTCTAGCCCCGACACCCCTCCCTATCTCTGTAACCGCCGACAGCCCCGACACCCCTCGCTATCTCTGTAACTACCTCAAGCCCCTACACCCCTCTCCAACACTGTAACCTCCTCCAGCCCCTACACTCCTCCCTATCTCTGTAAAGTCCCCCAGCCCAAACACCACTCCCTATCTCTGTAAACTCCTCCAGCCCCGACAACCTTCCCTATCTCTGTAACATCCTCCAGCCCCTACACCCCTCCCTATCTCTGTAACATCCTCCAGACTATAGCCTCCCTACCTCTGTAACCTCTTCCAGCCACTACACCCCTCTCTGTCTCTGTAACCTCATGCAGCCCCTACACCCCTCCCTATCTCTGTAACATCCTCCAGCCCATACACCCCTCCTTATCTCTGTACTTGCCTCCAGCCCCTACACACCTCCGTATCTCTGCAACCTCCTCCAAACACCACACCTCTCACTATTTCTGTAACTTCCGCCAGCCCCGACACCCCTTCTTATCTCTGTAACCTCCTGCAGCCCCTACACCCCTCCCTAACTCTGTAACCTCCTCCAGCACCTATACCCATCCCTATCTCTGTTACTTCCTCCAGCTCCGACAACCCTCCCTATCTCTGTAAACTGCCCCTGCCCCTTCACCCCTCCTTATCTCTGTAACATCCTCCAGCCCCTACACCCCTCTCTATCTCTGTAACCTCCTACAGCCCCTACACCCCTCCCTATCTTTGTAACTTCCTCCAGCCCCTACAACCCTCCCTATCTCTGTAAACTGCCCCTGCCACTTCACCCCTCCCTTCCTCTGTAACCTCCTCCAGCCCCTGCACCCCTCTCTAGCTCTGTTACCTCCTTTAGCCCCTACACCCCTCCCTCTCTCTGGAAACTCCTCCAGCCCCTACACGCCTCCCTATCTCTATAATCATCTCCAGCCCCTACACGCCTCCTTTTCTCTGTAACTTCCTCCAGCCCACACACCCATCTCTTTATCTCTAACCTCCTCTAGCCCCCACACCCCTCCCTACCTGTGTAACCTCCTCCAGCCCCTACACGCCTCCCTATCTCTGTAACCTCCTCCAGCCCCTACACCCCTCCCTAGCTCTGTAACCTCCTCCAGCCCCTAAACCCCTCTCTATCTCTGCAACATCCTCCAGCCCCTACACCCCTCCTATCACTGTAACCGCCTGCAGCCCCTGCACCCCTCCCTATCTCTGTAAACTTTTCCAGCCCCAACACCCCTCCCTATCTCTGTAACTACCTCCAGCCCCTACAAACCGCCCTATCTCTGTAAACTGACCCTGCCACTTCACCCCTCCCTTTCTCTGTAACCTCCTCCAGCCCCTACATGCCTCCCTATCTCTATAATCAGCTCCAGCCCCTACAAGGCTCCTTTTCTCTGTAACCTCCTCCAGCCCATACACCCCTCTCTTTATCTCTAACCTCCTCTAGCCCCCACACCCTTCCCTATCTCTCTAACCTCCTCCAGTGCCGAAACCCCTCCCTATCTCTGTAACGTGCCCAGCTCCTACATTTCTCCCAGATGTCAGTAACCTCCTCCAGCCCCTACAGCACGCCATATCATCTTTGTAACCTCAATCCTCTCGATTCCTCCACATCTCAATAATCACCTCCAACCACGACACACTTCTGTATTTCTGTAAACTCCCGATCTCTGTAATCTCCTCCAGTCCCTAAACCACTCACTCTGTCTGTAACCCACTCTAGACACGACACTGCTCCCTATCTCTGTAACTTTCCCCAGCCCCTCCACAACTCCCTATCTCTGTAACCTCCTCCAGCCCTTACACTTCTCCCTATCTCTGCAAACTCCTCCAGCCCTACACACCTCCCTATTTCAGTAACCTCCTCCAGCCTCTACACTCCTCCTTATCGCTCTAACCTGCGACAGCCACTACACCCCTCTCTATTTCTGT
This sequence comes from Pristiophorus japonicus, assembly GCF_044704955.1. Taxonomy (NCBI): domain Eukaryota; kingdom Metazoa; phylum Chordata; class Chondrichthyes; family Pristiophoridae; genus Pristiophorus; species Pristiophorus japonicus. The sequence continues at coordinate 12,625,502 of NC_092007.1, read as the reverse complement.
AACCTCCTCCAGCCCCTACACCCTTCACTATCTCTGTAACCTCCCCCAGCGTCTACACCCCTCCCGATCTCTGTAACCTCTTCCAGCCCCTACACACCTCCCTATCTCTGTAACCTCCTCCAGAACTTACACCCCTCCCTATCTCTGTAAACACTTCCAGCCCCTACACCCCTCCCTATCTCTATAACCTCATCCAGCCGCTACACCCCTCCCTATCTCTGTAACCTCCTCCAGCACCCAACGCACCTCCCTATGTCTGTAAACTCCTCCAGCCCCTGTATCCCTCCCATTCTTTGTAACCTCCTCCAGCCTCTCCACCCCTCCCAATCTCTGTAACCTCCTCCGGCCCTACCACCCTCTCAGATCTCTATGCTCTTCCAATTCTGGCCTCTTGTGCATCTCCGATTTCCATCACTCCACCATTGGTGGCCGTGCCTTCAGCTGCCTGGGCCCCAAGCTCTGGAATTCCCTTCCTAAATGTATAGCCTCTCTCTGTCAATCTTTAAGATGCTCCTTAAACCAACCTCTTTGACAAAGATTTTGGTCATCGTCTCTAACCTTTGCTTGTGTGGCTCCTGTGAAGCATCTTGGGATTAAGTAGATAGTGTGGTTGTTGAGTTAAATTCATCAGCTTGTTTAGATTTGTCTCAATGGTGACACTTGCTAATTGGAACTGGAAACAACAGTAACGCCTGCTAGTCTTACTTCCTCCACACGATGGCACTGTTCCAACATTTAACAAGTCCTGTACAACGTTCATGGACGCAAACTGGAGGAGGTGGCCCATTCAGCCCCTCGAGCCCGTTACACAGGTACAGGAGAAGGCCCATTCAGCCCCTCGAGCCTGTTACACAGGAACAGGAGGAGGCCCATTCATCCCCTCGAACCTGTTCCACAGGAACAGGAGGAGGCCCATTCAGCCCCTCAAGCCTGTTACACAGGAACAGGAGGCGGCCCATTCAGCGACTCGAGCTTCTTGTACAGCAATAGGAGGAGGCCCATTCAGTTCCTCGAGCCTGTTACATTTGAATAGGGGTGACCCATTCATCCACTTTAGTCTGTTACACAGGAATTGGAGGAGACCCATTCAGCTCCTCCGGCCTGTTACACAGGAGCAGGAGGAGGCCCATTCAGCCCCTCTATCGTGTATTCAACCAGCATTGTAACCCATGTATAATCTGACCTAAGTTGTACATTGTGAGAACAATGACCACTAGGTGGTGAACTTGTGGGAGACACTCATAACCTGGACCTTCAGATATAAAAGGGGAAACTCCACCCACTTCCATCACTTGAGTGCCAAGGAATAAAGGACAGGTCACAGACTGACCTTCTCTCAAGCATGGGATCATGTGCATTTATACTGTATGGTAAGGACGTATCAATGGCGACAAGAAACTGGGATTTAAACCACGCGGGCATGGCCACTAGCAGAACAGACGAGAGGTACTGTGTTAAGGAATGGTTGGGACAGAGATTGAATATTGTTAAAGCAGCACACAGCTCTCCAGGCAGACAAGGGCAATCAGGCATGCCCCAACATGTACTCGAACCCAGAGGGGGAGTTCGACAGAGCCAATGGCAAGCTGAACGGCGATTCACACCATTGCAAAGGACAATGCGGCCAGTAATGGGGCCATCAACACCTGTTAATGGCGCACTCAAGGACTGTCACGGGGCAGTCAGGGACGATCGACTGGCAAGGGACATTTTGTTTCCAACAACAGCTCATGTTGGAGGCGTGGAGGCACAAACTCAGCCGGAGTTTGCCGAGATGAGCAAAATACTTGCAGAAATTGCAGAAATGGACACTGGGGGAAATTACTGGAAGCTGAAGTTCAGCAAGTTCATGTGGAGCACGTATACAATTCATACACCAGAACGCCACCGATAATGATGAAAGTGCTCCTCAAAGGCATCCCAGTATCAATGGAGCTAGACACGGGTGCCAGCCAGTCCATGATGAGTATCAAACAGTTCGAAAAGTTGTGTGCATCCAAGACCAGGAGGACAAAAGTATCGCTGATTAACGCACAGCTACGGACATACACAAAGGAGATCATTCCGGTGCTAGGCAGCGTCACAGTAGTCGTGACCCACAAAGATTCGGGTTGTCCCGGGGGACGGTCCCGCACCACTGGGGAGGAGTTGGCTTGCTGTCATGAAGTGGAAATGGGGCGATGTCAATGCAATTTCCTCTGTGGAGCGAGTATCATACTCACAGATCCTGGACAAATTTTACTCATTATTTCAACCCAGCATCAGCACTTTCTAGGGGGCCAATATAGTGATTCACATAAACCCAGACGCCACGCCAGTACACCACAGGGCCAGAGCGGTTCCGTACGTGATGCGGGAAATGATCGAAGGCGAATTGGGCCACCTGCTGAGGGAAGGCATCATCTCGCCAGTCGAATTCAGTGACTGGGCGAGCCCGATTGTGCCGGTGCTCAAGGCGGATGGGTTGGTCAGGATATGTGCCGATTACAAGGCTACCATCAATCGGGTGTCACTCCAAGACCAGTACCCGCTACTGAGAGTGGAGGACCTCTTTGCGATGCTATCCAGTGGCAAACTTTTTTCAAAATTGGACCTGACCTCAGCTTACATGACCCAGGAGCTGGCGAGTGAGTCGAAGAAGTTGACCACCATCACGACACACAAGGGGTTGTTTGAGTATAACAGATGTCCGTTCGGGATTCGCTCGGCCGCCGCGATCTTCCAATGAAATATGGAAAGCCTCCTCAAGTCGATTCCAGGGACGGTGGTTTTTCAGGACAACATCCTCTTTATGGGTTACGATACTGAAGAACACCTCCACAACCTGGAGGAGGTGCTACGCAGACTGGACCGGTTAGGGCTGCGACTGAAAAAGGCGAAGTGCATCTTCCTAACTCCAGAGGTAGAATTCCTGGGGATGAGGGTAGCAGCAGATGGGATCAGCCCTACTGCGTCCAAGACGGAAGCGATCCAAAGAGCACCCAGACTCCGTAACTCGATGGAGCTGTGTTCGTTCCTGGGGCTCCTGAACTATTTTGGTAAGTTTCTTCCCAAATTGAGCACGCTGCTAGAGCTGCAACACGTGCTCCTATGCAAAGGTCGTGAATGTGTCTGGGGGGACAGCCAGGAAAAGGCTTTTAATAGAGCACGCAATTTGTTATGTTCCAACAATCTGTTAACGCTATATGACCCATGTAAGAAACTTGTGTTAACGTGCGATGCATCGTCCTATGGTATCGAGTATGTGTTGCAGCATGTCAATGCCAAGGGTCAGTTACAGCCGGTAGCTTATGCCTCCGGGAGTCTGTCCCAGGCAGAAAGGGGCTACGGGATGGTATAAAAGGAGGTGCTCGCAGGTGTATATATGGTAAAGAAAATGCACCAGTACCTGTTTGGCAGGAAATTTGAGCTGGAGACAGATCACAAATCCCTAACGTCCCTTTTGGCTGACAACAAGGCCATACATGCAAACGCATCGGCCCGCATACAGAGGTGGACACTCACATTAGCCGCCTATGACTATACAATTCGGCACAGACCAGTCACCGAAAACTGCGCCGATGCACTCAGCAGGCTCCCACTAGCCACCACTGAGGAGGCTACCGAGCATGCTGCTGAGATGGTCATGGCTGTTGAAGCTTTTGGAAGCGAAGGCTCACCCGTGACAGCCCGTCAAATTAAAGTCTGGGTAAATAGAGACCCGCTATTGTCTCTAGTCAAGAAACGTGTCCTGAATGGGGACTGGGCAGCCACGTACAGGACATGCCCTGAGAAATTTAAACCATTTCACAGGCGCAAGGATGAACTCTCGATTCAGGCCGATTGCCTACTGTGGGGAAACCACGTAGTCATGCCCCAGATGGGCAGAAAGGTGTTCATCAGAGAACTCCACAATGGGCACCCGGGCATTGTCACGATGAAGGCAATTGGCAGGTCACACGTTTGGTGCCCAGGGATAGATGCCGATCTGGAACTTTGTGTTTGCAGGTGCAACACGTGTACCCAGCTTGGCAATGCGCCCAGGGAAGCCCCCCTTAGCCCCTGGCCATGGCCCGCCAAGCCTTGGTCATGTATCCATGTGGACTGCGTAGGTCCTTTCATGGGGAAAATGTTTTTGGTTGCCGTAGACGCCTACTCCAAATGGATCGAGTGTGACATTTTAAATTCAAGCACATCCTCTGCCACGATAGAAAGTCTACGGGCAATGTTCGCCACCCACGGTCTACCGGACATTTTGGTCAGCGACAATGGCCCGTGCTTCACAAGCACTGAATTCCAGGACTTCATGGCAGGCAATGGAATCAACCATGTCAGAACGGCACTGTTCAAGCCGGCCTCAAACGACCAGGCAGAACGAGCAGTGCAGATAAGCAAACAGGAGATGCTCAGAATCCAAGGGGGTTTCCCTACAAACCCGCTTATCACGCCTCCTGTTGGCCTATAGATCCCCACCACACTCGCTCACAGGGGTTCCACCCGCAGAGCTGCTAATGAAAAGGACGCTCAAAACCCGGTTATCCCTTATACAGCCAACCATGAAAGAAATTGTCGAGAGCAGGCGCCAGTCACAATATGACTACCATGACAGGAATGCGAGGGCGCGATGTATTGATGTAAATGATCCTGTTTTTGTCCTCAACTACGCTGCAGGGCCCAAATGGCTCGCAGGCACTGTGATTGCCAAAGAGGGAAATAGGATTCTGGTAGTTAAACTTACCAATGGACAAATCTGCCGCAAACATGTGGATCAGACTAATAGGAGGTTCAGCAACTCCATAGAAGAAGCAGAGGAAGAACACGATGTAGAGTTCACTCCACCACAAGTGACAGAACACCGGAACCAACTGGAGGAGAGCCCAGTCACTGTGGGCAGTCCGGAGAGGCCTGAGGCACCACAAACAGCAGACACTCAGGCCAGCGCCCAACAACTGGAGCCCCAACTCAGGCGCTCCACAAGAGAGCGTAAACCACCAGAGAGACTCAACCTGTGATCCCAATAAGACTTTGGGGGGGAGGTGATGTAATGTATTCAACCAGCATTGTAACCCATGTATAATCTGACCTAATTTGTACACTGTGAGAACACTGACGACTAGGTGGGAGACACTCCTAACATGGACCTTCAGGTATAAAAGGGGAAGCTCCACCCACCTTCACGACTTGAGTGCTAAGGAATAAAGGACAAGTCACAGACTGACCATCTCTCAAGCATAGGCCTCTTTTGCATTTATACTGTATAGTAAGGACCTATCAGACACAAATGGGCCGAACGGAGGGAGTGCCGCACTGTCGGAGGGCCGTACTGAGGGAGTGCCGCACTGTCAGAGGGGCAGTAATGCGGGAGTGCCACACTGTCAGAGGGGCAGTACTGAGGGAGCGCCGCAGTGTCAGAGGGGCAGCACTGAGGGAGCACAGCACTGTCGGAGGGGCAGTACTGAGTGAGCGCCGCAGTGTCGGAGGGGCAGTACTGAGGGAGCACAGCACTGTTGGAGGGGCAGTACTGAGGGAGCGCCGCACTGTCGGAGGGGCAGTACTGAGGGAGTGCCGCACTGTCAGAGGGGCAGTACTGAGGGAGCAATGCTCCGTTGGAGGTGCCGTCGTTCAGATGAGACATTAAGCCTGAGGCCCTGTCTGCCCTCTCAGATGGAATGTAAAAGATCCCACGGCCATTATTTTGAAGAAGAGCAGAGGGGAGTTCTCCAATATTTATCCCTCAAACATCAACAAATGAAAACTGATCTGCTCATTTACCACGTTGCTGTTTGTAGGAGCTGGCTGTGCGTTGTGACATTCTCCTCTCTCGCCACAAGTGTCTTAATTCTACGAAGTTGAGAAGCATTGCAAGACCTGTTGTTTCCTCTCAGAAAAGAGGAAGGTTATACCATTGCTGGCCATTGGGCCCCACCGCTCCGTGCCGGGGTTTACGCTCCATACCAGCCTCCTCCCTCCCCTCCCCATCTCACCCCATCACCATATCCTTCTATTCCTTTCTCCCTCATGTCTTTATCCAGCTTCCCCTTCAATGTATCTCTGCTATTCGCCTCGACCCCTCCCTGTGGGAGTGAGTTCCACATTCTCAGCCCTCTCATGGTAACGAAGTTTCTCCTGAATTCCCCATTGGATTTATTAGTGACTGTCGTATATTGATGGCCCCTAGTTCTGGTCTCCCCCACAAGTGGAAATATTTTCTCTCTGTCTCCCCTATTGAACCCTTTCATAATCTTAAACGCCTCCATCAGCTCACCCCTCAGACTTCTCTTCTCTAGAGTAAAGAGCCCGAGCCTTTCCTGATAGTTATAACCTCTCAGTTCAGGTATCATACCTGTAAAATAAAAATTGCACTTTTACCAGTGCCTCTATATCATTTTTTAATTATATAGAGACCGGAACTGTGCACAGTGCTCCAAGTGTGGTCTACCCCTGGTTTATGGAGATCAGAACTGTGCACAGTGCTCTACATGTGGTCTAACCAAGGTATACGGAGACCAGAACTGTGCTCAGTGCTCCACGTGTGGTCTAACCCAGGTATATAGAGACCAGAACTGTGCATAGTGGTCCAAGTGTGGTCTCACCCAGGTATATGGAGACCGGAACTGTGCACAGTGCTCTACATGTGGTCTAACCAATGTATATGGAGACCAGAACTGTGCACAGTGCTCCAAGTGTGGTCTAACCCAGGTATATGGAGACCCGAGCTGTGCACAGTGCTCCAAGTGTGGGCTAACCCAGGTATATGGAGACCAGAACTGTGCACAATGCACTACGTGTGGTCTAACCCAGGTATATGGAGACCAGAACTGTGCACAGTGCTCTACGTGGGGGCTAACCAAGGGATATGGAGACCAGAACTGTGCACAGTGCTGCAATTGTGGTCTAACCGAGGTAGATATAGACCAGAACTATGCACGGTGCTCCAAGTGTGGTCTAAACCGAGGTTGGCTGCGAATGTAACAAAAACTCTCTGCTTTTGAAATCTATCCTCCAGAAATAAGCCCCAGTGTTTGGCTTGCTTTCTATGGCGTTATTAACCGGCATCGCTACTTTTAGTGATTTGTAAATCTGTAACCCCCAGATCCCTCAGTTCCTCTACCCCATTTAGAGTCATATTATCCAAACAGTATGTGGCCTCCTTGTCTGCTACTTATCTATATTAATGTTCATTTGCCAATTACACTCACATTCTGCAAGTTTATCAATGTCTTCTTGTATGTTGTTGACTTCTTCCCTTGTGTTAGCTACAAACCCCAATTATGTGCTGTCCGCAAATTGTTACATTGTACTTCTGATTCCCAAGTCCAAATCCTTTGTATAAATGGTGAACAGCAGTAGTCCCAGCACCGATCCTTCTGGACAACACTTTCCACCTTCCGCCAGTCTGAGTAACTTACCCTTAACCCCTACTCTCTGTTTCCTGTTTTGCAGCCAGCTTGCGATCCCTTCAGTTACTTGTCCACTGCCAACCATGGCTCAGTGGGCAGCACTCTCGCCTCCGAGTCAGAAGGTTTTGGTTTGAGTCCCACTGCAGAGAGTTGAGCAGAAAAGCCTAGACTGACACCTAGTACTGTCGGAGGGGCAGTACTCGGGGATTGCGTATTCAGGGAGTGCTGAACTATCAGAGGGGCAGTACTGAGAGAGCGCCACTCTGTCGGAAGTTAGTACTGAGGGAGCCCTGCACCGTCGGAGGGGCAGCATTGAGGGAGCGCCACACTGTCGGAGGGGCAGTACTGTGGGAGCACCGCACTGTTGGAGGGGCAGTACTGAGGGAGTGCTGCACTGTCAGAGGGACAGTAATGAGGGAGCACCCTATTGATGCAGGTGCTGTCTTTCGAATGTGACTTTAAACCGAGGCACTGTCTGCTCTCAGGTGGATGTAAAAGATCCCATGGACGATTGGAAAAAGAGCACAGGAGTGCTTCCCCGATGCCGTGGGGCCAAGATTTATCCCTCAATCAACATCACTAAAAACAGATGATCTGGGTCATTATCACAATGTTGTCTGTGGGAGCTTGCTGTGCGCAAATTGGCTGCTGCGTTTCCCACATTACAATAGTGACTATACTTCAAAAAATACTTCATTGGCTGTGAAGCACATTGAGACGTCCTGAGGAGGTGCAAGGCGCTACAAAAATGCAAGTCTTTATTTTTTAATGTTCCTATTACCTTTCCTACCACTGACGCTACGCTAACTGGTCCATAGTTCCCTGGACTTGTGCTAACTCCCTTGTTAAATATAGGAATAACATTAGCTGTGCGCCAGTCCTCTGGCACTATTCCTTTGTCTAGTGATGTTTAGATATACCTAATACAGCCTCTCCTATCTCTTCCCTATTTTCTTTATAATGCGTGGATGCAATCCATCTGGACCAGAGGTTTTATCCTCTCCCTGTTTGACTAGTTTATAAATTGGCTCCCTCTTTCTATCATACATGTCTTGTTATCTTGTTTGATCTCTTCTTCTACTGTCATGTCCGCCCTGTTAATCCCCCTGGTAAATACCCAGGTATTGGGAGGATGGGGAATGTGTAATTTGGAAACATGGAAACATAGAATCATAGAAAATAGGCGCAGGAGTAGGCCATTCAGCCCTTTGAGCCTGCACCACCATTCAATAAGATCATGGCTGATCATTCCCTCAGTACCCCTTTCCTGCTTTCTCTCCATACCCCTTGATCCCCTTAGCTGTAAGGGCCATATCTAACTCCCTCTTGTATATCTCCAATGAACTGGCATCAACAATTCTCTGCGGCAAGGAATTCCACAGCTTAACAACTTTCTGAGTGAAGAAGTTTCTCTTCATCTCGGTCCGAAATGGCCTTACCCCTTTTCCTAAGACTATATCCCCTTCTTCTGGACTTCCCCAACATCGAGAACATTCTTCCCGCATCTAACCTGTCCAGTCCCATCAGAATCTTATATGATTCTATGAAATCCCCCCTCATCCTTCTAAACTCCAATGTATAAAGGCCCAGTTGATCCAGTCTCGCCTCATATGTCAGTCCAGCCATCCCGGGAATCAGTCTGGTGAATCTTCGCTGCACTCCCTCAATAGCAAGAATGTCCTTCCTCAGATTAGGAGACCAAAACTGAACACAATATTCCAGGTGAGCCCTCACTAAGGCTCTGTACAACTGCAGTAAGACCTCCCTGCTCCTGTATTCAAATCCCCTAGCTATGAAGGACAACAGACTATTTGCCTTCTTCACCGCCTGCTGTACCTGCGTGCCCAATTTTAGTGACTGATGTACCATGACACCCAGGTCTCGTTGCACCTCCCCTTTTCCTAATCTGCCACCATTCAGATAATATTCTGCTTTCTTGTTTTTGCCCCCAAAGTGGATAACCTCACATGTATCCACATTATACTGCATCTGCCATGTATTTGCCCAATCGGCTAACCTGTCCAAGTCACCCTGCAGCCGCTTAGCGTCCTCCTCACAGCTCACACCACCACCTAGTTTCGTGGCTTCAGCAAACTTGGAGATATTATACGCAATTCCATCATCTAAATCATTAATATATATTGTAAAGAGCTGGGGTCCCAGCACTGAGCCCTGCGGCACTCCACTAGTCACTGCCTGTCACTCTGAAAAGGACCCGTTTATCCCGACTCTGCTTCCTATCTGTCAACCAGTTCTCTATCCACGTCAGTACATTACCCCCAATACCATGTGCTTTGATTTTGCACACCAATCTCTTGTGTGGGACCTTGTCAAAAGCCTTTTGAAAGTCCAAATACACCACATCTACTGGTTCTCCCTTGTCCACTCTACATCCTCAAAGATTTTCCAGAAGATTTGTAAAACATGATTTCCCTTTCATAAATCCATGCTGACTTGACTGATCCTATCCCTGCTTTCCAAATGCGCTGCTATTTCATCCTTAATGATTGATTCCAACATTTTCACCACTACTGATGTCAGGCTAACTGTTAGCGTGAATGTTTTCTCAGAAGAATCACTCAACACTCAGAGTCGATTCCAATGCCAATGCGTCCTTTATTAATGCTCAGCGGGGAGGAAGTCTCAGGACTGGATCCAGGCTTCTCTCCACAGAACAAAGGGTGTTATGGATTTTTATAGGTTTCACAACAGTTTGCTACAGTTACTCAGCCCATTACGGCTGGACACAATCCAATCATAACAATTATAGATTACATATAGGTTCTTTTAACCCAATAGAATTCCCCTGATACCTCAGGAACTGCATGTTAAGTTTTTGTCAGCTCGGGCTGATTAATGACCTTGTTATGGGAGATAGGTTCTCTCCTTATCTCTCTCTTCCTCGGGAAATCACTGGTTCATTATGCTTATCTTGTGTCCAAGGCATTCCTGGTAGTGGGCCTAACAGGGTCATTGCTTGATCATTGCTCGGTCAGTCCAAGTTCATTACTTGACTAACGGTGTTCCCATCATGCTTGGGCAGCCATTTTATATGTGGCCGCTTTAAACTTATATGAGTTTAGATATATTCAACAGGTGCCTAATGCCTACAACAATTCCCTACTTTCGGTAAAGGGACTAGTCCTAGTCCCCTTTTAACCGACAGCTCTACCTTTATTAGATTTTGTGCACGGCCCGGTACTCCCTGCCTCAACGTGCTAGCCAGTCACGCGGTTTCAGGAGTCCCAGTTGCTTCGATCCAATTGACAAAGGGCAAATCCTCCTGGCCCCTAATTAGACAGGCTTGTTTAGTATCCGGGGAACGGTTATTGGTCCCTCTTCGCTGTGTGTGGTGCCTGCATGCCTGGCAGGCCATTATGCCCCATGTTATTGCTAAGATCAATTGTATCCCGACCAGTATGTGTGAAATTATTCGAATCCAAGGATGGATGTTCACATTTGTTCCCCAGTCCCAGACCTTCCTCCATCAACTCTGACTTTGATTTTAGTTTGCAGTTGGTGATAGAGCTTTACGGATTGACCCACCCTGAGCCTCAATTCTTGTAATACATCGGTTAGATGTGGGATAGGGACCTGCTCTGGCTCGTCATAATCATGTAAATGATCATGGAGCTGATCGGTTACATCAATAACTTCGGACTTCCGGCGCCTAACCTGGGTGATATGCACTTGCCCGATCGTGACAGGTCGTAGTGGTGTAAAGCAAATGTTTGGCCGTGGTATAGGGCACTGCATGTCATTATACTGGTATGAACGCTCTGTGGTAGAGACGCAGTGTCTTCCCTTCCCTCCGTAGCCTGCCCTCGCGAAGTGCCTGTGTGCGGGCACTATTTCTAGAACACACCCGTCGGTTCGGTTAAACCCGCACTCGTCTAGCTCATCTCGGCCTACCAGATGAGGGCATACTTTGATTTCCCCCCTTTGCTTGCAATCTGTTAGGGAAATCCCGGTAAGTATGTTGTTTCGACGAACGGCCGAGGTGGTGGTCAGGTAGTAACGTATGGAGACATTTTCCCGTATTACTCCGATATTCTCTAGTTGGTATAGGGGGACCGGCCCTAAGTCTGGCGTGGCTATGGGGATCATCAGGTCTATCCCTATCCCGGTAGTCCTACCTTTCTGGCAATCTGGAATTGCTGGGTTAACTCGGGTCAGTTCCTTCAGAGTACAATTATCCAGTGTCCCCCTCTGGTTAGCCAACTGAGCCAAATGTAAACTGTCTATCCAATCGGGTACTTCCCCGCGTTGGATCTGGTCGAGATTGTGGCGGATCTGTCCCACCATCCACAGACCATAAGCGTGACAGAGTTGCCCCTGTCTTTGCTTTCCCGTATCTTCTCTTTCTCTATCAATGAGGTAATTGATAGTTTTGGCGTGAGCCTCCAAGACTGAGATGCCATCCAACTGTATTTCGGCACCCTCCTTTCCTAGGTTGGCTTGGTCTTCCTGGTTTTGCTCCACCCTCTCTAATAACCCCTTCATCACCCCTCTAAGCTGTTCCACCCTCTCATTTAACCCTTGTATATCTATCGAGTTTACTACGAAGGTCCCTGTTTTGAAAACGGTGGCAACATCATTAACTATTTCCCTCTTTATCCTGGGGCCTGACCCCTGTCCCCGGAACCTACTGGGACCCATTGCATCGGCAGCCTGCTGCATTACAACTTTACTTAATACATTGTACATCTTCCCTGACTGTTCTGTACAGTATTCCGGCATCTGGATGCCTGAAATATTGATCAGGACAGACACAATTTCGTGTTTAACATTATCATACAATAATTCCCCTTCGTTGTACATTACAATCCCATTCTCTGGTCCCTTAGTAGTTATGGGACAAGGCAGTTCCTCGGGCAATGTAGTGGTTCTTATGGGGCACGGTGTCGGAGGGGGTGAGAAGCATACATACAATGATATTGCAGCCGCCCCCACCTCCTTGTACTACCCACACAGCCCCACTCCCTTTTGCGGATGACTGATTGCTGGGACTGTCACGGAGGCACGCAAATTATGCCGAAAGTACATTCATCAGGCCCTTTGACATCCCTCCGTTCAATGCAGCTGCTCCTTATACCCGTGGAGGACTGTACACATACTCTTATTCTTATTAGGATTCTTATTAGGATTCACTTGTAATCATGCATTAAAATAAGTCCTGTCCTTACTCCAGTCCTTGGCTGCTGGGATGCACATTCCATCCATTCAATTTAACAAGACTCCATAGTTCATGTAGTTGTTTATTTCCTGAGTGCGCTGCAATCCGTTGGTACCATCCAGTGTTTGCATGGGTCTTGAGGTTCCCAGTATCATGAGTCCCCAGTGTCGAAGTCACCACTGCGGTCCCATCTTGGTGAGTGTTTTATCTTAAAATGTTAAACAGATAGCCTGGTCGTCACCAGGTGTTAGGTTCTGGTCTACTTGTGTCACTGTCACTCTGTGAAATCGAAGGTAAGGATTAGGTTAACCATATTCTTTATAGTCGTACCATCTCTATCACTTCATGTCCCTGACTGGCCTGCCGTCGGTTTTGTATTTGAGCCTGCTGTGCTCGAGCCTGCACGATGACCCATCTAAATATTATCCAAACTCCAATCAACACCAATGCCACCATTATTTTTCAAACATCGTTGTCTGCTTTACCATTAGGTTGGGTTTGTGGACTACACCTACCCACCGTGGGGTACATTGGCTCTATTGCACTTCACTATCCATCTAGTCCCGCTTTTTTAAAACATCTCTTCCAGCCTGTTTGTTTCTTAATTGTATCAGGCAAGTATTATTTTTGTTTCCTCTGTTAGGTGAGTCTTTTTTCTATTAAGAAATCCAAACTAATCATGTTCAATATAAAACGGCTGTCAATGGAAAGGGTTAACTCCTTTCTAGATTTGTAAGAAGACCTGATGTCATTACGTGACTTCACGTAATCATCTGAAAAAAAAGTCTTTGTACCTTCAAAACTTGCTTAGAAATTAGGAATCCGTTAAACAGCATAAATAATACAAATCTTCTCATCAGGGAAGACGGCATTTTAAAGTAAACTCCAATGTTTTCTTAACTTCTAATTCAAGTACTTGCCAAATAAATCTTTTTTTTTAAATTGATTTAAAACGAGACCACACTTTTTTAATAGCAATATTTGTTACTGAAATTCAATTTTGTTTTTTTTAATTTCTCTCTTTCTCCTCGTTATCTTCAAAACCCTCCGGCTTGTTTAGACTGTTCGGGACTTTTCTTGATAAACACTGTCCATTTTGGAAATCTTTTCAAACTGCATTGAAACTTTCTCATAATTTAAAATCATTATCAATGTTGAGTGTTTTTTACCTCTTCCAAATTTTTTTATTTTTCTAATTAAACCAGTATCTTTTTCACAGCAAACATCAACTAGTATTTAGTAAGTTATGTCTTTTTCCATCACAAACACGTTTTTTTTCAGCACTTATTTAATCCGCTACATCTTTTTTTTCCTTTCTTCAAATTAGGTTTTGTATTTTACACGGAGAGGTCGTAACTTCATAAAGTTGTTAATTTAAAATCATTTGTTTACTTTCAAAGTGGTGTCTTTATCTTTTTCTTTTCTCCATAACTGGAATGGAGTCCAGCTTTGAGGGTTTGAGGGCTGCTTTTCGTTATCTCAAAATGCTCCAGTTTCAAAGTCGTTACTAAAGCTTGCTGTTTTTTAACATTTTTCAAAAGTCCTTTTACACCTTCGCAGATAGCTCGCCACTCGCCCAGAAGTTTGACCTGATCAGATTTAATTCAATATATATATTTTTTGAATCCACCTTCGTATTTTCTGTGCCTTCTCTGAATATCTCAAAATCCCAATTCAAACTTTGTAATTTTAATCTTTATTTAAAACCTTTTTTTGTTTTGAGCTAGACGCTTTCTTAAAAGGCATTCTTTATCTCATTCCGAGACTAAATTTACATCTTTCAATCCAATGTAATCAATCATTGCACGTTTTCTTTCGACAAGTAAATTATTTTTTTTTAACCACCGGGACCATGTATTTATTATGTTTTACTCAACAAACCTATCCTTTGTACATTTCCTAGCTCCGTAACTTATCATCCGAATAAATCCACACCTGCGTTTCTAACTTAAAATGTCTTAACACTTCCCACATACAGGACAACACTACAAAGGGTTAGCTAAAATAAACAGACACTTGCATTCCTCTTCCAACCAGGCTTTCAGAAAAATTCATTCCGCAGTCACAAAATCACACAGGGACTCTCACTCAACGACCAGACATTTACAACAGTCTCTCTTCTTTCCTATTAATTTTTGGATCCATGACCTTTCAGGGAATTCATAGCTTTATCTAAATAATTCCTCACATAACTTTTGTAGTGGACTACTGGTATTGTTTTTTTTTCGTTCCTTCACCCACCATTCCCGTTGGGCTGCTGGCAGGTCCTATCCTGCTCTAATCATTTTCTCGATTAGTTTCTTTTGCTTTTCCGCCAGCTGATTCCCACTCGAGGTTACTTGTTTTCATGGCCATTCCTGGGTAGGACTAGTACCGTTAGGAATCTGCTCTCAGAGGTCCGCTTTCTTCCTAGCGCAAATTGGAGTAGACCGTCTCCTGGCTACTGTCAGGTCACAAGTTCTGCTGTTACACAAACTTATACAATTCTTAAAACGCGATTAAGCAATTCCCGCAGTGCTCTACGTATCCTTAACGACTACCTACCACTGCTCTGCCCGTTGGTCCGACCCTATTCACAGGTGTGGATTCCGTTAGCCGCTGTACACTGCTTGGTTCTACCTCGGGGTATATTTCAAATTATACTACTGGATCTGGAAGATGTCTCTCGGTATCATGATCCCACGGTCTAAGTGTGTTCCCTATGCCTACTTGGTTCCTGGCCGTCACGTGGGACAAAAGTCCTCTTAATTCAGGCTGAGGTTAGGCGTTTGAGATATTAGACCATCTCCTCGTGTCGATCAACCAGCATCCACCTTCTGCACCCTTTATAATTAAAAATCGTTGTTTATACTCACCCGAATTTTTCCAAGGGCGTCCAGCGACCCCAAAATCCTGTTCGTGATGCACTGTTAGCGTGAATGTTTTCTCAGAAGAATCACTCAACACTCAGAGTCGGTTCCAATGCCAATGTGTCCTTTATTAACGCTCAGCGGGGAGGAAGTCTCAGGACTGGATCCAGGCTTCTCTCCACAGAACAAAGGCTTTCATGGATTTTTATATGTTTCACAACAGTTTACTACAGTTACTCAGCCCATTACGGCTGGACACAATCCAATCATAATGATTTTAGATTACATATAGTTTATTTTAACCCAGTAGAATTCCCCTGATACCTCAGGAACTGCATGTTCAGTTTTTGTCAGCTCGGGCTGATTAATGACCTTGTTGTAGGAGATAGGTTCTCTCCTTATTTCTCTCTTCCTCGGGAAATCACTGGTTCATTATGCTTATCTTGTATCCAAGGCATTCCTGGTAGTGGGCCTCACAGGGTCATTGCTTGGTCATTGCTCGATCAGTCCCAGTTCATTACTTGACTAACCGTGTTCCCATCATGCTTACGCAGCCATTTTATATGTGGCTGCTTTAAACTTATATGAGTTTAGATATATTCAACAGATGCCTAATGCCTACAACACTAACCAGTCTATAATTACCTATTTTCTCTCTCCCTCCTTTTTTAAAAGGTGGTGTTACATTAGCAATCCTCCTGTCCATAGGAACTGATCCTGAGTCGATAGACTGTTGGAAAATTATCACCAATGCATCTACTATTTCAAGGGCCACTTCCTTAATATTCTGGGATGAAGACTATCAGGCCCCAGGGATTTATTGGCCTTCAATCCCGTCAATTTCCCTAACAAAATGTCCCGCCTAATAAGGATATCCTTCAGTTCCTCCTTCTCACTACACTTTCGGTCTCCTAGTACATCTGGAAGGTTATTTGTGTCTTCCTTTGTGAAGACAGTACCAAAGAACTTGTTCAATTGGTCTGCCATTTCTTTGTTCCCCATTATAAATTCACCCGAGTCCGAATGCAAGGGACCTACGTTTGTCCACTAATGTTTTTCTCTTCACATATCTATAGAAGGTTTTGCAGTCAATTTTTACGTTTCCTGCTAGATTCCTCTCGTACTCTATTTTCCCCCTCTTAATTAAACTTTTTGTCCTCCTCTGTTGAATTCTAAACTACTCCCAGACCTCCGGTTTGTTGCTTCTTTTTCTGGCTAATTTGTATGCCTCTTCCTTCGATTTAACATTGTTCTTAAGTTCCCTTGTTAGCCACGGGTGAGCCACCTTCCCTGTTTTATTTTTACTCCAGAAAGGGATGTATAATTGTTGAAGTTCATCCATATGAACTTTAAAGGTTTACCATTGCCTATTCACTGTCAACCCTTTAAGTAACATTTGCCAGTCTATTCTAGCCAATTCACGCCTCATACCGTCAAAGTTACCTTTCCTTAAGTTCAGGACCCTAGTTTCTGAATTAACTTTGTCACTCTCCATCTTAATAAAGAATTCTACCATATTATGGTCACTCTTCCCCAAGGGGCCTCGCACAACAAGATTGCTAATTAGTCCCTTCTCATTACACATCACCCAGTCTAGGATGGCCAGATCTCTGGTTGGTTCCTCGATATATTGGTCGAGAAAACCATCCCTAATACACTCCAGGAAATCCTCCTCCACCACATTGCTACCAGTTAGGTTAGCCCAATCTATATGTAGATTAAGGTCGCCCATGATAACTGCTGTACCTTTATTGCACACATCCCTTATTTCTTGTTTGATGCTGTCCCCAACCTCACTACTACTGTTTGGTGGTCTGTACACAACTCCCACTGGCGTTTTCTGCCCTTTGGTATTCCGTAGCTCCACCCATACCGATTCCACATCGTCCAAGCTAATGTTCTTCCTTACAATTGCATTAATTTCCTCTTTAACCAGCAATGCCACCTCTGTCTATCCTTCCTAAATGTTGAATACCCCTGGATGTTGAGTTCCCAGCCTTGGTCACCCTGGAACCATGTTTCCGTGATGCCAATCACATCATATCCGTTAACTATTATCTGCGCAGTTCATTCGTCCACCTTATTCCGAATGCTCCTTGCATTGAGGCACAGAGTCTGCAGGCTTTTTAGCACACTTTGACCCTTTAGAATTTGGCTGTAAAGTGGCACTTTTTTTTTTGCCTTGTGTTTCTCTGCCCTCCACTTTTACTATTCTCCATTCTATCTTTTGCTTCTGTCTCCATTTTATTTCCCTCTGTCTCCCTGCATAGGTTCCCATCCCCCTGCCATGTCAGTTTAACTCCTCCCAAACAGCACTAGCAGCACTCCCCCTAGGACATTGGTTCCAGTTTTGCCCAGGTGCAGACCGTCCAGTTTGTACTGGACCCACCTCCCCCAGAACCAGTTCCAATGCCCCGATGGGAGAGTTAGGTGACTGGAGGCAAGGGCTTTGATGGGGAAATTAGGGTACTGGAGGGATAGGCTTCGATGGGAGAGTTAGGGGACTGGAGGAATGGGCTTCGATGGGGGAGTTAGGGTACTGGAGGTATGGGCTTCGATGGGGGAGTTAGGGTACTGGAGGTATGGGCTTCGATGGGAGAATTAGGGTACTGGAGGGATGGGCTTCGATGGGAGAGTTATGGTACTGGAGGAATGGGCTTCGATGGGGGAGTTAGGGTACTGGAGGTATGGGCTTCGATGGGAGAGTTAGGGTACTGGAGGGATGGGCTTCGATGGGAGAGTTAAGGGTCTGGAGGGATGGGCTTTGATGGGTGAGTTAGGGTAATGGAGGGATTGGCTTCGATGGGAGAGTTAGGGGACTGGAGGGAAGGGCTTCGATGGGAGAGTTAGGGGACTGGAGGGATGGGCTTCGATGGGAGAGTTGGGGACTGGAGGGATGGGCTTCGATGGGAGAGTTAGGGGACTGGAGGGATGGGCTTCGATGGGAGAGTTAGGGGACTGGAGGGATGGGCTTCGATGGGGGAGTTAGGGGACTGGAGGGATGGGCTTCGATGGGAGAGTTAGGGGACTGGAGGGATGGGCTTCGATGGGAGAGTTAGGGGACTGGAGGGATGGGCTTCGATGGGAGAGTTAGGGGACTGGAGGGAAGGGCTTCGATGGGAGAGTTAGGGGACTGGAGGGATGGGCTTCGAAGGGAGTGTTTCGGGACTGGAGGGATGGGCTTCAATGGGAGAGTTATGGGATTGGAGGGATGAGCTTCAATGGGAGACATAGGGGACTGTATAAAGGGGCAGACCAACTGTTTTCATTTTTAGTAATGTTGTTTGAGGTATACTCATCAGCCCCTGCGTCTTGGTCAGCTGTTGCTGCGTGGCGGACACTCGGCTGTGATTCAGAAGTTTGTGGTTTCGAGTCCCACTCTCGCAACTTGAGTATGTAACTCAAGGCTGACACTCGAGTGTATTACTGAGGGAGCATCGCACTGTCATAGAGGCAGTACTGAGGGAACGCCGTACTGTCGGAGAGGCGGTACTGAGGGAGCGGCGCACTGTCGGAGGGGCGGTACTGATGGAGACCAGACTGTTGAATGGCCCGTCTTTCAGATGAGTCATTAAGCCCGAGTGCCCATCTGACTTCTCAGGTGAAATGAAATAGATCTTACGGCCATTATTTTGAAGAAGAGCAGAGGGGAGTTCTCCAATATTTATCCCTCAAACAACATCAACAAAAAAAAACTGATCTGCTCATTTACCACGTTGCTGTTTGTAAGAGCTGGCTGTGCATTGTGACACCCTCCTCTCTCACCACAAATGTCTTAATTCCACAAAGTACAGAAGCATTGCAAGACCTGTTGTTTCCACTCAGAAAAGAGGAAGTTTATATCATTGCTGGTCACTGGGCCAGTTGGAGATTATATCGATCTACAACGTTTTTACAGCCAGAAACAGGCCATTGGGCCCCACCGCTCCGTGCCGGGGTTTATGCTCCACACCAGCCTCCTCCATCCCCTCTCCATCTCACCCCATCACCATATCCTTATATTCCTTTCTCCTTCATGTGTTTATCCAGCTTACCCTTAAATGTATCTCTGCTATTCACCTCGACTCCTCCCTGTGGGAGCAAGTTCCACATTCTCACCCCTCTCTGGGTAAAGAAGTTTCTCCTGAATTCCCCATTGGATTTATTAGTGACTGTCGTATATTGATGGCCCCTAGTTCTGGTCTCCCCCACAAGTGGAAATATCTTTTCTACGTATACCCTATCGAACCCTTTCATAATCCTAAACACCTCCATCAGTTCACCCCTCAGCCTTCTCTTCTCTAGAGAAATGAGCCCCAGCCTTTCCTGATAGTTATAACCTCTCAGTTCAGGTATCATCCTTGTAAATTGTTTTAGCACCTTCTCCAGTGCCTCTACATCATTTTTACAATATAAAGACCAGAACTGTGCACAGTTCTCCAAGTGTGGTCTAACTGAGTTAAATAGAGACCAGAACTATGCATAGTGCTCCAAGTGTGGTCTAACCCATGTATATGGAGACCAGAACTGTGCACGGTGCTCCAAGTGTGGTCTAAACCAGGTATATAGAGACCAGAGCTGTGCACGGTGCTCCAAGTGTGGTCTAACCCAGGTATATGGAGACCAGAACTGTGCACAGTGCTGCAAGGGTGGTCTAACCCAGGTATATGGAGATCAGAACTGTGCACAGTGCTCCAAGTGTGTTCTAGCCGAGGTTGGCTGCATATTTAACATAAACTGTCTGCTTTTGAATTCTATCCCTCTACAAATGAGCCCATCTTTGGTTTGCTTTTTATGGCCTTATTAATCTTTCTCACTACTTTTAGTGATTTGTGAATCTTCAACCCCCAGATGCCTCAGTTCCTCTACCCCATTTCGACCCTTATAATCCAAACAGTATTTGTCTCCTTAACACATACTTATCGATATTGCCGTTCATTTGCCAATTACACGCCCATTCTGCAAGTTTATCAATGTCTTCTTGTATGTTGTCTCCTTCTTCCCTTGAGTTAGCTACAAACCCCAATTTGTTGTTGTCCGCAAATTGTGACATTTTACTTCCGATTCCCGAGTCCGAATCCTTTGTGTAAATGGTGAACAGCAGTGGTCCCAGCACTGATCCTTGTGGAACAACACTTTCCACCTTCCGCCAGTCTGATGAACTTATCCTTAACCCCTACTCTCTGTTTCCTGTTTTGCGGCCAGCTTGCGATCCATTCTACTACTTGTCCACTGTCAACCTTGGCTCAGTCGGCAGCACTCTCGCTTCCGAGTCAGAACGTTGTGAGTTTGAGTGCCACTCCAGAGACTTGAGCACAAAAATCTAGGCTGACACCAAAGTGCAGTACTGAGGGAATGCCGCACTGTCGGAGAGGCAGTACTGAGGGAGCGCTGCGCTGTCAGAGGGACAGTACCGAGGGAGCGGTGCACTGTCAGAGGAGCAGTACTGAGGGATCACCGCACGGTCAGAGGGGCAGTACTGAGGGAGTGGTGCACTGTCAGAGGGCAATACTGAGGGAGCGCCGTACTGTTGGAGGTGCCGTCTTTCGGATGTGACTTTAATCTGTCTGCTCTCTCAGGTGGATGTAAAAGATCCCATGGTACAATTGGAATAAGAGCACAGGAGTTCTTCCCCGATGCACTGGGGCCAAGATTTATCCCTCAATCAACATCACTTGAAACAGATGATCTGGGTCATTATCACCTTGTTGTTTGTGGGAGCTTGCTGTGCGCAAATTGGCTGCTGCGTTTCCCACATTACAACAGTGACTACACTTCAAAAAAGTACTTCATTGGCTGTGAGGCACTTTGGGATATCCTCAGGTGGTGAAAGGCGCTATAGAAATGCAAGTCATATTTTTTAATCTTCTCATTCCCTTTCCTACCACTGATGTTACGCTAACTGGTCTATAGTTCCCTGGACTTGTGCTATCTCACTTGTTAAATATAGAAATAACATTAACTGTCCGCCCGTCCTCTGGCAGTAGTCCTTTGTCTAGTGATGTTTTAAATATACCTAATACAGCCTCTCCTATCTCTTCCCTACTTTCTTTAGAATTCATGGATGCAATCCATATGCACCAAAGGTTTTATCCTCTCCATATTTGACTAGTTTATAAATTGGCTCCCTGTTTCTATCTTAAATGTCTTGTTAGCTTGTTTGGTCTCTTCTTGTATTGTCATGTCCACCCTGTTAATCCCCCTGGTAAATACTGAGGGATTGGGAGGATGGGGAATGTGGGATTGGGAGGATAGAATCAGTGTGGGATAGGGTGGATTTGAAAGATTGGATAGACTGGGGTTGTTTTCTTTGGAACAGAGGAGTCTGAGGGGAGACCTTATTGAGGTGTATAAAGTTATGAGGGGCTGAGATAGAGTGGATAGGAAGAACCTATTCAGGTTAGCAGTGAGGTCAACAACCAGGGGGCATAGATTGCAAGTAATTGGCAGAATGATTCGAGGGGAGTTGAGGAGAACATTTTTCACCCAGAGGTTAGAGGCAGTCTGGAGCTCACTGTCTGAAAGGGTGGTAGAGGCAGAAACCCTCATCACATTAAAAAGTACTTGGATGTGCACTTGAAGTGCTGCAACCTACAGGGCTACGGACCACGAGCTGGAAAATGGGATTAGGCTGGATAGCTCTTTTTTGGTCGGCACGGACACGATGGGCCGAATGGCATCATTCTGTGCAATATATTTCTATGATTCTACGATTCTGTAATTGTGGGATTGGAGCGAGAGTTGACATCACGCCAGTTGTATCAGATAAAGATTCAATGCTGCTAAACTGCAGCCTCCAATCTGATCGATCAATATCTGCCATGTTGCTGTTTGTACAAGGCCGAGACAAGATCTGACATCATCAGCTCCCCAATCATGTCATGTCGGAGTCAGTAAACGGTTTGGTCTGTATAGGAGAGGAAGGAAATATGTGAAGGCAGAAATCTCCGACTTCAAACCAGCAGGTCAGACAAGCCGAGTCTCTCGGCCACTCTTCGTCTTGTACTTCCACCAGGAGCCCAGCAGACCCAGGTAATTCTACAGATCACCATCTACTTTAAGGATTGCCACTGGATTCGATAGGGTACCAGGTTGATTCCTGGGAGGAGGGGGTTGTCCTATGAGGAGAGATTGAGTAGAACGAGTCTATAGTCTGGAGAGCTTGGAAGTATGAGCGGTGATCACATTGAAACATGCAAGTTTCTGAGGGGGATTGACGGGGTAGATACTGAGAGGCTGTTTCCCCCTGGCTGGAGGGGCTAGAACCAGGGGACATACTCTCAGGATAAGGGGTCGGCCATTTAGGACTGAGATGAAGAGGAATTTCTTCACCCAGAGGGTGGTGAATCTTGGGTGCGACTCTGTCGGAGGGGCAGTACTGAGGGAGTGCCGCACTGTCGGAGGGCCAGTACTGTGGGAGTGCCGCACTGTCGGAGGGGCAGTAATGAGGGAGTACCGCACTGTCGGAGGGGCAGTACTGAGGGAGTGCTGCACTGTCGGATGGGCGGTACTGAGCGAGAACTGCACAAGAGGCCAGAATTGGATGAGTGCAGGGATCTGGGAGGGTTGTGCGTTTGGAGGATGTTACAGAGATAGGGAGGGGGCGTGGGCCATGGAGGGATTTGAAAACACATTCGAAAATGTTTACATCGAGGCATTGCCGGACCGGGAGCCAATGTAGGTCAGCGAGCACAGGGGGCGATGAGTGAGCCGGGGGAAGCAGTGAGAGTTAGGACACGGGACAAACAGAGTTTTGGACGAGCTGATGGTTACGGAGGGGGGAATGTGGGAGGCCTGCCAGGAGTGCATTGGAATAGTCAAGTCTGGAGGTAGCAAAGGCAGGGATGAGGGTTTCAGCAACGGATGAGCTAAGGCAGTGGCGGGGTCGGGTGATGTTACGGAGGTGGAAATATGCGGACTGAGTTATGCTGTGGATATGTGGCTGAAAGCTCATTTCATGGTGAAGTAGTGTGCCAATCTCTGTGATTGCAGTACTGGGGTCAAGATTGACGGACTCTTCCCTTTATCTCTCTCTCTCACTCCTTCTGTATTGCTCTCTCTCTCTCGTTCTCTCTGTCTCTCACTCCGTCTCTCTCATTCTCTCTCTCTCACTCTCTCTCCTTCTCTCCTCTCTCTCTCTCACTCTCCCTCACTCCCTCTCTATCACTTTCCCTCTCTCCATCTCTTCAGGTGGGACATCTGAAATGGAGCCCGAGAATCTTCAGCTGACCAACTCCAGTGAGGTTCCGCCCGATAGCCTGTCGACTGAAGGCTACTCCAGTTTTTGGCGAGGGATGTGCAACTTCACCATGGCTATCTACGCCATCGTCTGCATACTGCGCGTGTCGGGCAACGGGCTGGTCATCTGGGCCACCGGCTTCAAGCTGAAGAGAACGTCCTACACTGTCTGGTTGCTGAGCCTCGCCGTGGCCGACTTTACCGTCTCTCTGTTGCTCCCCCTCTTCATCGCCGACATCGCCCTGAACTTACACTGGCCCTTTGGCCAGCTGCTCTGCAAGTTCTACTTCGGGATGGAGATGCTCTTCATGCACGCAAGCATCTGGACGCTGGTCGCCATCAGCGTGGACCACTGCGTCTCGGTGGTGCTGCCCATCTGGTCCCGGACCCACCGCAGCCCGCGGCTGGCCGCCCTGCTCAGCCTGGGGGTGTGGGTGGTGGCCGCCATCTTCAGTGCTCCAGCGTTCGCCTCCCGACAATTTGTGTCCCAGAGCAAGTGGATGCAGTGCTCCACCGACTACCTGCTGATGGTCGAATGGAACACGACGGATTACGGAGACGAGCACATCTGGGTGGTGATAGAGCAGGCGATGGGACCCTATCATGGCCAGGACCGAGCGATGCCCCTCGCCCTCTTCCTCCTCGGGTTCCTCCTCCCGTTCCTGGTCATCGCCGCCAGCTGCGCCACCATCCTGTTGCGGCTGAGGTGGGGCCGCCTGGCGCCCAGCGGCGGCAAGCCCTTCAAGGTCACCGCCGCCATCATCCTGGCCTTCCTCCTGCGCTGGGCGTCCTATCACGTCGTTTCTATCCTCCTGCTGCTCCAGCCACACGGCCAGCCGTGGTCCCGGACGCCCAGCGTGGGGCTCCTGCTCAGCTACAGCCTGGCCTACTTCGACAGCTGCATCAACCCCGTCCTCTACATCTTCACGTGGCAGGACTTCAGGGACCTGCTCAAGAAGTCGCTTCAACGGGTCAACAACCAGGGGGAATCAATGCAGAGTCAGTTTTTAGAAGGTTTCGAGGGGATTTGAGGAATCAATTCTTCACCCAGAGGGTATTTGGGGTTTGAAGCTCACTGCCTGAAAGGGTGGCAGAGATAGAAACCCTCATTGCATTTAAAAAGTACTTAATGTATCTGTCAGAGATTCAGTGATGCTGAACTGCAGCCTCTGTAAGACTAATCCACTTTTCGCCTCATTTTCTGCTAATAACTGTGCTTGCAAACGACTTCAAGACGGCTGAAAACATGAGTTGACCTATTTGTAGCGAGCAAAAAGGCTTTACGAATTCAAAAGACCTTCTCGTCTGTTTTAACTTCTCACAGCTGCAAAGAAACAGTTCTCACAGGCATTGTCTGGCAACTGCGACGAGGAGAGAATGAAAGACCTATTCATGGTGTAAGATTATCCCTTTGTTTTAGACCTAGAAACATAGAAACATAGGTGCAGGAGTAGGCCATTCTGCCCTTCGAGCCTGCACCACCATTCAGTAAGATCATGGCTGATCATTCATCTCAGTACCTATTTCCTGCTTTCTCTCCATACTCCTTGATTCCATTAGCTTTAAGGGCGATATCTAACTCCCTCTTGAATATACCTACCGAACTGGCCTCAACAATTTTCTGCGGTAGAAAATTCCACAGGTTAATAATTCTCTGAGTGAAGAAGATTCTCCTCATCTTGGATCTAAATGGCCTACCCCTTATCCTTAGACTGTGACCCCTCGTTCTTGAATTCCCCAGTATTGGGAACGTTCTTCCTGCCTCTAACCTGTCCAATCGCGTTAGAATTTTACATGTTTCGATGAGATCCCCTATCATTCTTCTAACTTCCGGTGAATACAGGCCCAGTTGATCCAGTCTCTCCACATATGTCAGTCCTGCCATCCCGGGAATCAGTCAGGTGAACCTTCGCTGCACTCCCTCAATAGCAAGAACGTCCTTCCTCAGATTAGGAGACCAAAACTGAACACAATATTCCAGGTGAGACCTCACCAAGGCCTGTACAACTGCAGTAAGACCTCCCTGCTCCTATACTGAAATTCCTTAGTTATGAAGGTCAACATACCATTTGCCTTCTTCACCACCTGCTGTACCTGCATGCCAACTTTTAATGACTGATGTACCATGACGCCCAGGTCTCGTTGCACCTCCCGCTTTTCCTAATCTGTCGCCATTCAGATAATATTCTGCCTTCCTGTTTTTGCCACCCAGGTGGATAACCACACATTTATCCACATTATACTGCATCTGTCATGCATTTGTCCATTCACCGAACCTGTCCAAGTCACCCTACAGCCTTTTAGCGTCCTCCTCACAGCTCACACCGCCACCCAGTTTACTGTCATCTGCAAACTTGGAGATATTACATTCAATTCCTTCATCAAAATCATTGATGTTTATTGTAAATAGCTGGGGTCCCAGCACTGAACCTTGCGGTACCCCACTAGTCACTGCCTGTCATTCTGAAAAGGACCCATTTATCCCAACACTCTGCTTCCTGTCTGCCAACCAGTTCTCTATCCACGTCAATACCGAACCCTCAATACCGTTTGCTTTAATTTTGCACACTAATCCCTTGTGTGGGACATTGTCAAATGGCTTTTGAAAGTCCAAATACAACACATCCACTGGTTCTCTCTTGTCCACCCTACTAGTTACATCCACAAAAAATTCTAGAAAATTTGTCAAGCATGATTTCCCTTTCATAAATCCATGGTAACTTGGACCGATCCTGTCACTGCTTTCCAAATGTGTTGCTATTTCATCTTTAATAATTGATACCAACATTTTCCTCACTACTGATGTCAGGCTAACCGGTCTATAATTCCCCGTTTCATCTCTCCCTCCTTTTTTAATAAGTGGTGTTACATTAGCTACCCTCCAGTTCATAGTAACTGGTCCAGATTCGATAGAATGTTGGAAAATGATCACCAATGCAGCCACTATTTCTAGAGCCAGTTCCTTAAGTACTCTGGGATGCTGACTATCAGGACCCGAGGATTTATCGGTCTTCAATCCCATCAATTTTCCTCACACAATTTCCTGACTTTGCTGACAATTACGTACACGGTGGGCCGACATCCAAAAAACTAGCAAAGGATGCTAGTAACACGTGATGTCATCGATGCAGTCAGTGTGGGTGGTGACCTGGTCAGTTACCAAGTCAATCAGGGGGTTAATTTCAAATCGCTGACCAAAGCTGGAGTTAACTCATGTCTGAGAGTCTTTGCTTTTTAATCACTCAGGATATGGGAAATATTTAACTATTAATTACTTTAATGGGATTGGTTTGTGCCGGTTAATAATTAGAAATTATTCTGCATTTGATGCTATTTTGATTACTTGCATTTCTTTCGAGTGTTTTAAGTAAAAATAACCCATGGTTTGGGGTGAGAACAGAAACCACCAGTGTCTGTGTTGTTTTTGTCTCACAAGTCCGATCTCGGTAAAGTGTGGAGAAAAAACTTAAATTTTACATGCTAAAACTGAGATATGTTCATTATGACATCACACACTTTGCACAAGGTGGCTCTTGCTGGAAACTGGCATCATGTGACTTGTCACATGACCTTTTTATTGTTATACATCAGGAATTGCATTACCGCAGTAGTCCACCAGGTGAAGCTCTATATTACACTTCTCCCTCCTTAATGAAGAAGTAATAAGAACCTTAGAAATAACAGCACGTGAGACACATAGTCCCTCGAGCCGGCTCCGCCATCCGATAAGATCATGCCTCAACTCCACGATCCTGCACCCTTCCCATAACACTTCACTCCATTAGCGCTCAAAAAATCTGTCCATCTCCAAATTAAATATATTCAATGTCCCAGCCTCCACAGCTCTCTGGGGCAGATAATTCCCTTGATTTACCACACTCTGAGAGCAGAAATTCCTCCTCATCTCAGTTTAAAATGGGTGATGCCTTATTCAGAAACTATGCCCCTCGTTCTAGAGTCCCCCACGGTGGGGGGCAGGGGGGGGGGAAACATCCTCTCTGCATCGACCTTCTCGAGCCCCCCCTCACTACCTTATATGTTTCAATAACGTCACCTCTCATACTTCCAAACTCCAATGTGTATCGGCCCAACCTGCTCAACCTTTTTTCATAAGTCAACCCCCCTTCACCTCAGGAATCGACCAAGAGAACCTCCTCTGAACTCCCTCCAATGCAAGTATATCCCTCCTTTAATAAGGAGACCAAAACTGTACGCAGTACTCCAGGTATGGCCTCACCAATACCCTGTACAGTTGTAACAGGACTTATCTGCTATTATACTCCATCCCCCTTGCAATAAAGGTCAACATTCCATGTGCCTTCCTGATCACTTGCTGTACCTGCATACTATGCATACTAACATTTTGTGTTTCATGTACAAGGACCCCAGATCACTCTGTACCACAGCATTTTGTAATCTCTCCCCATTTAAATAATAATTTCCTTTTTTTTTCCTACTAATGTGGATAACCTCACATTTTCCCACATTAAACTCCGGCTGCAAAGTTTTTGCCCACTCACTTAGCCTATCTATATCTCTTTGAATGTTCTTTGCGTCCTCCTGATAACATGCGTTCCCACCCATCTTTGTATCATCAGCAAACTTGGATACAACACACTCAGCCCCTTCATCCTTGTCATTATTATACAATGTAAATAGTTGAGGTCCCAGCACCGATCCCTGGGGCAACCCACTTGTTACTGTTTGCCGACCTGAAAGTGACCCATTTTTCCCGACTCTCTGTTTTCTGTTAGTTAGCCAATCCCCTCTCCATGTGAATATATTACCCCCAACCCCTTGAACTTTTATCTTGTGCAATAGCCTTTTATGTGGCACCTTATCGAATTACCTTCCGGAAATCCAAATACACCACATCCACCGGTTCCCCCTTATCCACCCTGCTCGTTACATCCTCAAAGAACTCCAGAAAATTTGTCAAACATGATTTCCCTTTCATAAAACCACGCTGACTCTGCTTGACTGTATTATCATTTTCTAAATGGCCTGCTACTGCTTCCTTAATAATGGACTCCAGCATTTTCCAAATGACAGATGTTTGGCCAACTGGTCTGTAGTTTCCTGCTTTTTGTCTGCCTCCTTTCTGAAATAGTGCCGTTACATTTGCGGGTTTCCAGTCCGCTGGGACCTCTCCAGAATGCAGGCAATTTTGGTAGATTACAAAAAAATGTATCCACTATCTCTGCAGCCACTTTTTTAAGAGCCTAAGATGCAGACCATCAGGTCCAGGGGATTTTCCACATGTACTCCCATTAGTTTGCCTCGAGCGAGAGAGAGAGAGAGAGAGGTTGACAGAGAGACAGAGAAACAGTCAGAAAGAGAGAGACCGAGACAGAGAGTGCGAAAGAGAGAGACAGAGTGAGAGGCACACAGAAAGGAAGAGCGACAGACAGAGAGATTGAGGGAGACAGAGACAGAAATAGTCAGAGATAGAGAGAGATAGAGAGAGGGAGAGAGAGAGAGGGAGCACAATAGAGAGAGAGGGAAAGAGAGAGAAACAGAGAGAGAGACAGACAGACAGACGGAGAGACAGAGAGAGAGAGAGAGGTAGATAGTAACGCAAAGAGAGAGATGAGGAGAGAAAATAGAGGCAGAGATTGAGACATGGAGGGAGGGAGCGAGAGGGATGGGGCCAGCCTTTGTATGATAAGCCTGCTGCATGCTGATAATGATCCATATCACCATGTGTGTGAGGTTTGAGAGATGTTTAATCATTTGTTGGGAGTACAAAGTTTGCAGAAAGTTTCCATTCCCACTCCAGTCATTCTGTCTACCCGGAGGTTTAACCTCCAACGTCATATACACCGGGGGGAGAAAGCTTTTTCATCAGAAGGGTCCAACGCCGATTGTCAGAATCCGATAATGCTCTGTCAGTTCCCGGCCGTGCTCCCGGAGAATCCGGTCTGTCCCAGCCCGATAATTCCCCTCTAGCGTGGTCCCGACATTCTCCTGCACTCATTCATCCGGTACGCGCACATGTAGAATATTCCTGGAAAAGAGAGATCAGTCTGGCATCGATGGGCTGCTGATAATCATCCCTGCCTTTGTGACCTCCAGACTCTGACTATTCCCAACGCTCTCCTGGCCGGTCTCCCACCTTCACCCCTCCGTAACCATCAGCTCGTCCACAACCCCGCTGCCCCCGTGTCCTAATTCACACCGTGTCCTGCTCACCCATGCAGGCCAAAACTAGACTGGTTCTTGAGTAACGAGAGAGGATTAATTAGCAATCTGGTCGTGCGAGGCCCCTTGGGGAAGAGTGACCACAACATGGTAGAATTCTTCATTAAGATGGAGCGTGACACAGTTAATTTTGAGGCTATGGTCCTGAACTTAAAGAAAGGAAACTTCGACGGTATGAGACGTGAATTGGCGGGGATAGACTGGAGAATGATACTTAAAGGGTTGACGGTGGTTAGGCAATGGTAGACATTTAAAGATCACGTGGATGAACGACAACAATTGTACATCCCTGTGTGGCGTCAGAATAACAAAGTGAAGGTGGCTCAACTGTGACTAGCAAGGGAAATTAGGAAAACTGTTAAATTCAAGGAAGAGATATATAAATTGGCCAGATAAAGCAGCAAACCTGAGGACTGGGAGAAATTTAGAATTCAGCAGAGGAGGACGAAAGGTTTAATTAGGAGGGGTCAAATAGAGTATGAAGTAAGCTTGCAGGGAACATAAAAACTGACTGCAAAATCTTATATAGTGTGAAGAGAAAAAGATTAGTGAACTCTAATGTAGGTCCATTGCAGTCAGAATCAGGTGAATTCATAATGGGGAACAAGGAACGAGCAGGCCATTTGAACAAATATTTTGGTTCTGTCTTCACTAAGGAACACACGACTAACCTCCCGAAAAGTAACGAGAAGGGGGAACTGATGGATATCCTTATTAGTCAGGAAATGGTGTTAGGGAAATTGAAGGGACTGAAGGCCAATAAATCCCCAGGGCCTGACTTAAGGAAGTGGCCCTAGAAATAGTAGATGCATTGGTGATCATTTTCCAACATTCCATGGACACTGGTTCAGTTCCTATGGATCGGAGGGGAGCTAATATAACCCCACTTTTTAAAAAAGGAGGGAGAGAGAAAACAGGGAATTATAGCCCGGTTATCCTGACATCGGTGGTGGGGAAAATGCTGAAAGCAATTATTAATGATGTAATAGCAGTGCATTTGGAAAGCAGTGACAGGATCGGTCCAAGTCAGCATGAATTTATGAAAGGGAAATCATGCTTGACAAATTTTCTTGAATATTTTGAGGATGTAACTAGTAGAGTGGAGAAGGGAGAATCAGTGGATGTGGTGTATTTGGACTTTCAAAAGGCTTTTGACTAGGTCCCACACAAGAGATTAGTGTACAAAATTAAGGCACATGGTATTGGGGGTAATGTACTGACGTAGATAGAGAACTGGTTGGCAGACAGGAAGCAGGGAATAGGAATAAACGGGTACTTTTCAGAATGGCAAGCAATGACGAGTGGGGTACCACAAGGTTCAGTGCTGGGACCCCAGCTATTTACAATATATATCAATGATTTAGACAAATATCTCCAAGTTTGCAGATGACACTAAGCTGGGTGGCAGTACGAGCTGCGAGGAGGATGCTAGGAGGCTGCAGGGGGACTTGGATAGGTTAGGTGAATGGGCAAATGCATGACAGATGAAGTATAATGTGGATAATTGTGAAGTTATCCACTTTGGTGGCAAAAACAAGAACGCAGATTATTATCTGAAGAGGGAGGTGCAATGAGACCTGGGTGTCATGGTACATCAGGCACTGATGGTAGGCATGCAGATACAGCATGCAGTAAAGAAAGCGAATGGTATGTTCGCCTTCATAGCGAGGGGATTTGCGTATAGGAGCAGGGAGGTCTTACTGCAGTTGTACTGGGCCTTGGTGAGGCCACACCTGGAATATTGTGTTCAGTTTTGGTCTCCTAACCTGAGGAAGGACATTCTTGCTATTGAGGGAGTGCAGCGAAGGTTCACCAGACTGATTCCCAGGATGGCGGGACTGACATATGAAGAAAGACTGGATCGTCTAGGATTATATTTACTGGAATTTAGAAGAATGAGATGGGATCTTAGAGAAACATGTAAAATTCTGATGGGATTGGACAGGTTAGATGCAGGAAGAATGTTCCCGATGTTGGGGAAGTCCAGAGCCAGGGAACACAGTCTAAAGATAAGGGGTAAGCCATTTAGGACCGAGATGAGGAGAAACCTCTTCACCCAGAGAATTGTGAACCTGTGGAATTCTCTACCACAGAAAGTTGTTGAGGCCAGTTCATTAAATATATTGAAAAGGGAGTTAGATGTGACCTTTACGGCTAAAGGGATCAAGGGGTATGGAGAGAAAGCAGGAAAGGGGTACTGAAGGAATGATCAGTCATGATCATATTGAATAGCGGTGCAGGCTCGAAGGGCCGAATGGCCTACTCCTGCATCTATTTTCTATGTTTCTATGTTTCGATGTTTCACCGATTGCCACCTGTGCTGGCGGACCTACATGGGCTCCCGATCCGGAAAACCTTCATTTCAAAATGCTCATCTTCGTTGACAAATCCATTCCTGCCCCTCGCTATCTATGTAACCTACTCCAGCCCCTACACCCCTCCCTACCTCTGTAACCAACTCCAATTCTGCACCCCTCCCTATCTATGTAACCAACTCCAGCCCCGACACCCCTCCCAATCTCTGTAACCTCCTCCATCCCTACACCCTTCCCTATCTCTGTAACCTCCTCCAGCCCCTGCACCCCTCCCTATCTCTGTAACCTCCTCCATCCCCACACCCTTCCCCATCTCCATAGCCTCCGCCAGCCCCGACACACCTCCCTATCGCTGTAACCTACTCCAGCCCCTACACCCCTCCCTATCTCTGTAACCTACTCCAGCCCCTACACCCCTCCCTCGCTCTGTAACCTCCTCGAGCCCCTCCACCCCTCCCTATCTCTGTCACCTCCTCCAGCCTCTACACCACTCCCTATCTCTGTAAACAACTCCCCCAGACCGAGACCGTCCCTATCTCTGTAACCTCCTCCAGCCGCTACACCTCTCTTGATACCTGTAACCTCCTCCAGCCCCGACACCCCTCCCTATCTCTGTAACCTCCTCCAGCCCCTACACCCCTCCCTCGCTCTGTAACCTACTCCAGCCCCTACAACCCTCCTTATCTCTGTAACCTCCTCGAGCCCCTACACCCCTCCCTATCTCTGTAACGTCCCCCAGCCCCTAATTCCTCCCTATCTCAGTAACCTCCTCCAGCTGAAAACCCTCTCTATCTCTGTAACCTCCTCTAGCCCCTACACCCCTCCCTATCTCTGTAACCTACTCCAGCCCCTAAACCCCTCCCTATCTCTGTAACCAACTCCAATTCTGCACCCCTCCCTATCTCTGTAACCAACTCCAGCCCCTACACCCCTCCCTATCTCTGTAACCTTCTCCAGCCCCTACACCCCTACCGATCTCTGTAACCTCCTCCAGCCCTACACCCTTCCCCATCTCTGTAACCTCCGCTAGCCCCGACACACCTCCCTATCTCTGTAACCTACTCTAGCCCCTACACCCCTCCCTATCTCTGTCACCTCCTCCAGCCTCTACACCCCTCCCTATCTCTGTAACCTCCTCCAGCCGCTACACCCCTCCCTATCTCTGTAACCTCCTCCAGCCGCTACACCCCTCCCTATCTCTGTAACCCCCTCTATCCCCTACATACCTCCCTATCTCTGTAACCTCATCCAAACCCTACAACACTCCCAAATCTCTGCATTCCTCCAATTCTGGCTTTTTTCCAATCCCCCGATTTCCATCGCTCCACCATCGGTGGCCGTGCCATCAGCTGCCTGGGCCCCAAGCTCTGGACCTCCCTCCCTAAACCTCTCCGCAACTCTCTCTCCTCCTTTAAGATGCTCCTGAAAAACCAACCTCATGGACCCAGCTTTTGGTCGCCTGTCCCTAATATCTTCTAATGTGGCTCGGGGTCAAATTGTTGTTTGATACTTGCACCTGTGTGGCTCCTTGGGACATTTTGATACAGAAAGGAAGACTTGCATTTGTATAGCACCCTTCACGACCACCAATGCAGTACTTTAGGAGTGATGTCACTGTTGTAATGTAGAGGAGTCATTTGCGATAGCCAGCCCATAATGGGGAATTCAGGAGAAACATTTTTACCTCGAGAGTGCTGCGAATGTGGAACTCACTCCCACAGGGAGGGGTTGAGGCGAATAGCAACACAGGAACAGGAGGAGGCCCATTCACTCCCTCGAGCCTGTTGCACAGGGACAGGAGGAAGCCCATTCAGCCCCTAGAGCCTGTTACACAGGAACATGAGGAGGACCATTCAGCCCCTCGGGCCTGTTACTCAGGAACAGGAGGAGGCCCATTCAGCCCGTCGAGCCTGTTACACAGGAACAGGAGGAGGCCCATTCAGCCCCTCGAGCCTGTTACACGGGAACAGTAGGAGGCCCATTCAGCCCCTCGAGCATGTTACACAGGAACAGAAGGAGGCCCATTCAGTCCCTCAAGCATGTTACACAGGAACAGGAGTTAGGCCCATTCAGCCCCTCGAGCCTGTTAAACAGGAACAGGAGGAGCCCCATTAAGCCCCTCGAGCCTGTTCCACAGGAACAGGAGTTAGGCCCATTCAGCCCCTCGAGCCTGTTACACAGGAACTGGAGGAGGCCCATTCAGCCCCTCGAGCCTGTTACACAGGAACAGGAGCTAGGCCCATTCAGCCCCTCGAGCCTGTTACACAGGAACAGGAGGAGGCCCATTCAGCCCCTCGAGCCTGTGACACAGGAACAGAAGGAGGCCCATTCAGTCCCTCAAGCCTGTTACACAGGAACAGGAGTTAGGCCCATTCAGCCCCTCGAGCCTGTTAAACAGGAACAGGAGGAGCCCCATTATCCCCTCGAGCCTGTTCCACAGGAACAGGAGTTAGACCCATTCAGCCCCTCGAGCCTGTTGCACAGGAACAGGAGGAGGCCCATTCAGCCCCTCGAGCCTGTTGCACAGGAACAGGAGGAGGTCCATTGAGCCCCTCGAGCCTGTTACACAGGAACAGGAGTTAATCCCATTCAGCCCCTCGAGCCTGTTACACAGGAACAGGAGTTAGGCCCATTCAGCCCCTCGAGCCTGTTACATAGGAACAGGAGGAGGCCCATTCAGCCCCTCGAGCCTGTGACACAGGAACAGGAGGAGGCCCATTCAGCCCCTCGAGCCTCTCCCATCATTCAGTCAATGAGATCACCGCTGATCTGTGACCTAACTGCACCGACCTGCATTTGGCCCATATACTATTAATAAATTTGGTTAGCAGAAAGCGATCAATCTCTGATTCAACATTAACAATCGCCCACCCCACCTCCTCCCCCCACTCCCCCGCATTCCCCCCGCACCCATGCCACTCAGCGTCAAGTGCCGTTTGCGGAAGAGAGTTCCAAGCTTCTACCAACCTCTGTCTGTAGGAGTGGTTCCTAAGGCCAACATATTATTTGCCTTCTTGATCACTTGCTCTACCTTCAGGCTAATTTTTGTTTGTGTTTCATGCACAAGACCCCCCTGGTCCCTCTGTACCACAGCATTTTGTGATCCCTCTCCATTTAAATAAGATTTTAATCAATCCTTTGGCAGGAGGAATATAAAGTTGGAAAGTGTGAGGTCATGCACTTTGGCAGAAAAAAAATCAAAGGGCAAGTTATTATTTAAACGGAGAAAGATTGCAAAGTGCCGCAGTACAGCGGGACCTGGGGGTACTTGTGCATGAAACACAAAAGGTTAGTATGCAGGTACAGCAAATGATCAGGAAGGCCAATGGTATCTTGGCCTTTATTGTGAAGGGGATGGAGTATAAAAGCAGGAAAGTCTTGCTAGAGTTATACAGGGTATTGGTGAGGCCACACCTGGAGTACTGCGTGCAGTTTTGGTTTCCATATTTACGAAAGGATATACTTGCTTTGGAGGCAGTTCAGAGAAGGTTCACTTGGTTGATTCCGGAGATGAGGGGGTTGACTTATGAGGAAAGGTTGAGGAGGTTTGGCCTCTACTCATTGGAATTCAGAAGAATGAGAGGTGATCTTATCGAAATGTATCAGATTATGAGGGGGCTCGACAAGGTGGATGCAGAGAGGATGTTTCCACTGATGGGGGAGACTAGAACTAGGGGGCATGGTCTTAGAATAAGGGGCCGCCCATTTAAAACTGAGATGAGGAGGAATTTCTTCTCTCTGAGGGTTGTAAATCTGTGGAACTCTCTGCCTCAGAGAGCTGTGGAGACTGGGTCATTGAATATATTTAACACAGAGATAGACAGTTTCTTAACCGATAAGGGGATAAGGAGTTATGGGGAGCGGGCGGGGAAGTGGACCTGAATCCATGATCGGATCAGCCATGATCGTATTAAATGGCGAAGCAGGCTCGAGGGGCCGAATAGCCTACTCCAGTTCCAAATTCTTATGTTCTTATGTTCTTAATCCTCCAGATCAAAGTGGAGAAGCTCACATTTGATGGGGCTGCGATCTGTGGGATCTTCCCCGCCTCGCTGGCATAGCCCCGCGCCTTACCTGCGAAGAAGGTGAGCAGCATGGCCACCCAGCCCAGGATGTAGGACCAGGAGAAGCGCCAGTCGCCAAAGCGCTTGCCCAGGAAGTTGACAGTGACCCCGGTGTACACAGCCATGGCCAACAGCACCAGGAACGCTGGGCGGGATGGAGAGAAAAGCACAGCGTTACAACCCGTACACTTCCCGCAGCATCCCTTCTCCCACACACCCTCCACCCTCCCCAAGTTACCGCAGTGCCAGTCCGTGCACCTTGCTCACACACACCGGCCCACCAACCCACACACTCAATCACTGCTGCTCTGGGCTGTCCCTCTCTCTCTCTCGCTGTCTCTCTCTCTCGCTGTCTCTCTCTTGTGCTCCATCTCCATCTCTGCCTCTGTGTCTCTGTCTCTCTCTCTGTGTCTCTGTCTCTCGCTCTGTCTCTCACTCTCGCTCTCTCTCTCTCCCAGTTTCTCTCTCTCTGACTCTTTCCTGCTCCGTCTCTGTCTCTGTCTCTGTCTCTCTCAGTCTTTCTCTGTCTCTCTGTCTCCATTTCTCCATGTCTCGCTCTGTCGCTCTCTGCCTCTATGTTTGTCTGCCTCTGTCTCTGTCTGTCTCTCTCTCTGTCTGTGTCTCTCTCTGTCTCTCTTATTCTGTCTCTCTTGCACTCTCTCTCTCCCTGTCTCTCTCGATTTCTCTCTGTATCGCTCTCTCTCTCTCTGTCTCTGTCTATCTTGTCTCCCTGCCTCTCTCTTTTTCGCACTCTCTCTCCCACTCTCTCTCTCCCTATGTCTCTCTCGCTTTCGTCACTCCCTGTCTCCCTCTCTCCCTCTCTCTGTCTCTCTCTCTCGCACTCTGCCTCTCTCTCTCGCACTCTCTAGCTGTGTCTCTCTCGCTCTCTGTCTCTCTCTCTCTGTCTATCTTTTACTCTCTCTGTGTTTCTTTCTGTCTCTATATCTGTCTCTGTCTGCCTCGGTCAGTCTCGCTCTCTCTGTCTCTCTCTTTCTCTCTGGCTCTCTCTCGCTCTCTCTCTCTGTCTTGCTCTGTCTCTCTCTCTCTCTCTCTATGTTGCGCTCTCTCTCCCGCTCTCTCTCTCTCTCTCTCTGCCTCTGTGGGTGTCTCTCTCTCCCTGTCTCTCTTTCTCTCTCACTACAGCCAGTGAAGACCCGCCAGTACCACTACTCACTGGAGATGAAGAAGAGGATTCCTGCAGCGAAGGTGCGGTTAAACTTCTCGAAGAAGGAGGAGTGAGCAAAAGCGAGCACTCCCGCGATCAGCCCCGCAAAACAGGACATCGCCGACAGGATCATAAAGGCTCTGGTAGCGTTCCAGTAAGCTGCAAGAGAGAGAGAGGTGGAAAGAGAGAGAGAGAGAGAGAGGGAGTGAGTGAGAGAGAGATACAGAGAGATATGGAAAGAGAGAGAGGGAGACGGAGGGAGAGAGAGAGAGAAAGAGAGAGGAAGAGAGAGAGAGGGAGCCATGGAGGGAGGGAGAGGGAGAGACAGAGAGAAAAAGAGAGACAGAGAGTGAGAGAGAGAGGGAGGGAGCGAGAGAAACAGAGAGAGGGAGGGAGAAGGAGAGCGAGACAGAGAGAGAGTGAGTGAGAGTCGGAGGGAGTGAGATAGAGGGAGAGACAGAGAGAGAGAGAGACAAAGGGAGAGAGAGACAGATGGACAGTGAGAGAGGCAGAGACAGAGAGAGAGGGAGGGAAAGAGACAGAGACAGTGAGAAAGCGAGAGAGCATGGGAGAGAGAGGCGATGTATTTGTGAGAGTAAGTGAGACAGTGAGTAAGCGAAAGTGAGAGTTGAATAAGAAATAGAGAGGGAGAGAGGAGCGATGAAACGAATGTGAAAGAGAGAGGAGTAGAGGAGGGAAAGGAAAGAGAGATTAGACAGGGCACAGACCAAAATATCAAAAAATAACAGATTGGTGTCTCAATCTGCCCGTGTTGTACCTGCCCTGGGAGTATTTGATGGGACAGTGTAGAGGGAGCTTTACTCTGTATCTAACCCCGTGCTGTACCTGCCCTGGGTGTGTTTGATGGGACAGTGTAGAGGGAGCTTTACTCTGTATCTAACCCCCTGTACCTGCCCTGGGAGTATTTGATGGGACAGTGTAGAGGGAGCTTTACTCTGTATCTAACCCCGTGCTGTACCTGCCCTGGGTGTGTTTGATGGGACAGTGTAGATGGAGCTTTACTCTGTATCTAACCATGTGCTGTACCTGCCCTGGGAGTGTTTGATGAGACAGTGTAGAGGGAGCTTTACTCTGTATCTAACCCCGTGCTGTACCTGCCCTGCAAGCGTTTGACGGGACATGGCTAATGACCCTTTATAATTGTGGATAGGGTTTTGGAACACTCTTTCTGTGAAGGATATCAGTACCGGGCTAGAGCTGGGGATTATAGTTTATCAGCCGAAGTCACGCTGACAAAGGCCGAGAGTTAATCAATGGGACCCGAGCAATGTTGGTGACACAAACAGATATAGACAACAGCTCAACACACATTCAGACTCACAAACAACACAACACTGTGTGCACAAAGGAAATTACGACAGACAGGCACCCAACACCCATTCCCATCCCCATCCCAACACTCATACACAATCTCTCACACACTTTCACGCTCTCTCTCACACACACTCTCTTACACATTCTCACACTCTCTCACACACTCTCTCTCATATAGACTCTCTCACACACTCTCATATTCTTTCTCACACACTCTCACACATACTCTCACACACACTCACACACACTCTCTCACATACACTCACATACACTCTCACACACACTCTCTCACATACACTCAGACACAATCTCTCACATACACACACACTCTCACACACTATCTCTCACACACACTCACACACACTCTCTCACACACTCTCACACTCTCTCTCACACACTCTCACACATACTCTCACACACACTCACACAAACTCTCTCACATACACTCACACACACTCTCTCTCAGACACTCACACACACTCTCTCACATACACTCACACAGACTCTCTCACACACTCTCATACACTATCTCACACACACTCTCACACACAATCTCACACCTACTCTCACAAAAGCTCTCTCACACACTCGCACACACTCTCACATACACTCACACACACTCTCTCACATATACACACACAATCTCACACACACTCTCACACACTGTTTCTCAAACTCACACACTCTCACACACAGTCGCTCGCATACTCTATCACACACTCTCACACACACTCTCACACACACTCACACACACACTCACACACAATCTAACACACATTCTCACACACAGTCTCTCGCACACTCTCTCACACTCTCTCTCACACACTCTCACACACACTCACGCACAATCTAACACACACTCTCTCACACACTCACGCACAATCTAACACACACTCTCACACACAGTCTCTCGCACAATCCCTCACACTTTCTCACACACTCTCTCACACACACACACTCTCACACACACTCTGGCACAATCTCCCGTACACAATCTCTCACACACTCTCTCACACACACTCTCTCACACACACTCTCTCACACACACTCTCTCACACACACTCTCTCACACACAATCTCTTACACGCTCACACTCTCTCACACGCTCTCACAATCTCTCACACACACTCTCACGCACTCACATACACTTTTTCACTCACACACGCTCTCACACACACAATCTCACACACACTCACTCGCACACACACTTTCACTCTCTCTCACACTCTCTCACACACTTTCTCATAAACTCTCTCACACACTCTCACTCACACTCTGTCACACTCTCTCACACTCACACTCACACCCTCACACTCTCACACATTCTCGCACACTCTTGAAC